>NW_028234425.1:28376366-28382783 GCF_977035675.1 Penaeus japonicus | reverse complement strand
GATATTTATATCTTTCGTGTTCAGTTTTTTTAATATGATTTTCCTTCATTTTTTCCTTGTTCTCATTATTTATTTCGTTTTTAATCATCTTCGTTAATGAGCCATCAGTTACAGTGATAATTACGATGTCTGATAATTACGTAAGACAAGATTGTAATGATAACAAAAATGATACTAATGATAATGATGATATGTATTACAAAAATTATATGTAAGCTGTAATGATGAGGTTGGTGACAATAAAGGTCATAGTAAGGACAATGTTAAAAGAATACTGATAATGATGATAGACATATTGGATGATAACGACAAGGCTAATAGTGATGGTGAGGATAATGATAATTATGGTGATGATAATTATAAAAATGATGATCATCATAATAATGGTAGTTTCTCTCTCTTTCTCCTTCTCTTTCTCTCTCCTTCTCTCTCTCTCTCTCTCTCTATTTATCTATCTATCTGTCTATCTATCTCTCTGTCGATCTATCTAACCCCATCTATCTCTATTTCTTCTCACAGCATTGATAATCAGAAAGATGATATCAGACAAAATAAAAGCATAAACAAATTTCGATATATGACGAGGGAAATGGGCATAAGTTTTACCTCTGATTACTTCCATGATAACCATAACTCCATTTAATCAACATTTTTCATTTGTTTATCATTTATAGTTTTCTTTATTAATTACAAAGTTCTTAACATCGTAGGTTTGTGTTCTCCAGTTTCAAAGGTGTTTGCGAATCTACGGTCTCTCGTTGCCAGATTAAACTATCTAAAATAACCAAAGCCAACGAGGAATTCTGAGAATTTAAGTAAACATTAGAAACAGTTCTCATAGAATATCAATCATGAAATGTCTACAGCAGAGACGTAAAAATTATTAGCATTCTGACAGGTAAAGTTTCATAGGTGCTCGAAGAAGCTATGTTACTAGGTCAGTGGGCTAGAACCTCTCGACTAAATTTGTTTTTTTTCAGAGGACTAAGAATCAACTCAGCAATTCAAAAATAGGTCGGAATCAAAGATAGAATTTTGTTATAGCTTCTTCTACTATTGACACCTCCGTGATAATTGAATGGGAATTGAATAATGCAACTTCAAGGGTAAAACAACCGCCACGGGTAATATCGGCCTTACTTAAAGTATACTTCGACTAATTGCTCTGGCAACCTACTTTTGCAATTATATGTACTAAACCTATTCCAGAGAAACCTCCCCAGCTCTTGACCCCTTTTTTATTATTCCTATACCAAAACCAACAGGCTCCTGTATCATATACATGGAAGATTATCTCAGGACGTAGCTGTCAGCCCTCCTTTGCAGAGTACTTAGTAAACTCATATTCAGGTATGTAAACTGTATTTAATTATTCCCACTATATGTTTTATATTACAAACAGAGACGTCATCCTTAAACAACTAGTTAACTTTTGTATTCAAACAAAAGATTTTTTTTTCATAAATGTATCTGTTGAACCAATCTGTTCATGCTTTCTCCATGAGAGTTAAAAATCCTAAATTTTAAAGTATTTGAACTTAGTACACATCTAAAGGGGGTGCACTCAGTCCCATGTTGTTTAACGTCTTAAAGAACAGATTACCGCTAACAAATAGCAATTAATTATTTGTTAAGCTGATGACATTTGCACTAAATCCTCCCCCCGATGAGAAAATGCAAGAAATTATTTATGTACTCTCACATTAAGAGCTTTGAAGCATAGTCTGATAACCTCGGTCGAAAAAAGGGTACTCAAGGATCACACAATCCCGTTTCCTAACTTTCATGTAAATGGCGTTAAGCTAGATCTCAGCTAGATCTATATAAGCACCCTGTGTGACTGTCAACAACCTCAAGAAAAGACTTAAGACTTAAAGAGCGTCTGAAGTCACTAAAGACTTGTTAGTAGATATCAGGGTATCAATGTCAGCATTGCTGGAAACTTCGACCTGCCATACATACGATCTGTCGTTGACTATTATCCCTTATACCTTGAATTGTGTAAGGAACTAGAGTTAGCCAGCTTAGAAGTTGTGCAGATTGCAGCCATGAGGGTGATTATCGGTGCCCCCAAAAGAACGAGGATTGTGAACATGAGATCGGAGCTTAACTTAACCTCTGTTTATGAGAGAATACAATATATCAAATTCATATTTGGTATTAAACAAATAAGAGAGTTACAGAGTTACAAAGGCGACTAGAATGATAGATATAGAACAATAATTTCTGTTGCAAATGACAATACCGATTCAACTCATCCTCATGGGTATAAGTAACATACAGATACATGGAAGTTACTTATATACACATAGCAGAGCAATGATAGAGAGGTTTTACAGACAATTCCCATGGGCACTCGGCAGCAATGAATTAGAAATTCAAGTCACAAATCAGGTTACTGAGGTTATATCTATGTGAGAAAGATGGTAGAATGCAGTAACGCATTTTATATAGAAATATAAATTTTACCCCCCTGACTGTGACAGATACATATCCTAGAGAGACAGATAGTAGGACCCCACATGGATGACCTCTTCCACCATGGAAAATTACACTTGTAATTATCAGTAACCATCATGACACTATGAACAATGTCTATGAATGTTACCCCCGATGGATACTTGTAGTCTGGGAGTAGAATACGCTTGCGTTGTGTATAAAAACTTTTTTTTTTCATCGCCAGGGCTGTAGTTTTTTTTTTTTTTTTTTTTTTTTTTGACTGGGCCAACACTACGGAAACTGACCTGACAAGAATATTCATAGCCAGAGAATTTCTCCTAAATCAAGTCTCTCATTAAAGATGTTGGAAACATTAAAAATCATATCAGAACAAACGTACATCTCGCAAGAAATCAGAGCCTTGCTATATATCATGCGTGGATGTCATCTCATGCTCGAATCCCTTACCGTGATCATGCATATTGCCGAGCGAGGTCAGCATGTGATGAGCAAAGTGTGGATATAGACACTGGAGTACCTCTTGCAGGATCTCGCACATAATCAAAACCTTCTGCAAGGAGTACTTGATTGGGTTGATGAATTCTCAAAGACCTTAAAGGTGTGGCGTAATGTATTATGACCGATTTTGGGAAGATAAATCCATCTATGGTTCAATTGATGCTAGAGCAAGCAAGTTGATGTTGAATTTATCATTTTTGCCCTGGGTGATGGAAAACGGACTAAATTGAACTAAGATAGAGATTGAGATAGATAGATAGATAGAGATAGATAGATAGAGAGAGAGAGAGAGAGAGAGAGAGAGAGAGAGAGAGAGAGAGAGAGAGAGAGAGAGAGAGAGAGAGAGAGAGAGAGAGAGAGAGAGAGAGAAAGGTAGAGAGAGAGAGACAGAGGCAGAGATAGTGAGATAAAGAGACAGACAGACAGGGTGATAGATAGAGAGATAGAGAGAGAGAGAGAGAGAGCATCCCTACCGGAGGCCAAGCGAGACGCGACCCGCCGCACGCACCCGTCCCGCTACATCCCCGACCCATAACAAGGGCGTCCTCTTAAATCCCCTTCACGTCTTAACCCTAGAAGCTGTCATTATCCCCCTTACAACACCCTCTCCCTGATTATCCTATTTAGTGTTGATATTTCTGCCTAAGACAGTGTGAACGTTGTTAACCCTCCCTCCCCCACCCCACCCCCACCCTCTAAAAAAAAACGTACTGAAAGTCCCTAAGGTCGAGAGTATCCCCTATTTCCTACCGGCACTCCGTTCTTAGGAACTCGCGGCGTAACGCTGTCTCGCCCCGCTCGGAACAGTGCCATTGTGCGGGTTCGGTGCGCGTAACATATGGGGGACATTAATCTTGTCGGTGGCACCAGAGGCATCAGCCGTGGTGGCACCGCTGCCGAGGCTGGAGTGATGTCTACGAAGCTCTGAGCGCTGGCGATTGTTTAAGCTTGTATTTTGTTATTAATCTGATTGCCTTTGATAGGTTTGTGTTGCTCAGAATGCGATTATTAAAGGAGCTTTAACTGCATTTCTCTTTAGCAATTATGTGATTGTCCTTTTTTAGGGGTTAGCTTGTCTGTTTTTATGCTATGTTGGATCTGTTTTATCGTATATTCAATTACGCTGTGTGTTATAGAAGTGTATAGTAAGTTATCTTTTCCATTTCATTCTAGTTGTTATTTTTATTCATCCTTGGAACCTTTTCATTTATGTGTCTGAAATATATGAAAATAATTGTATATCAATAGATCCATGTGTGTGTGTGTGTGTGTGTGTGTGTGTGTGTGTGTGTGTGTGTGTGTGTGTGTGTGTGTGTGTGTGTGTGTGTGTGTGTGTGTATGTATATATATACACATGTATTTGTATATATATATATATATATATATATATATATATATATATATATATATATATGTATGTATATATATATATCAAATACAGGCCTATCAAAATAATTAAATACAAAAATATCATAATAAAATTTGATATTTCCATGTAACCGAGATCGTTATTTAGGCTTTCTGAACACCGAAGCATCACGGTTGCACTGCACCTAGATATCAACATAAATCTTGGTGCTCCTTTAACTTTCATACAGATGATTTATTGTTTATAATTAACCTTATCAAATGCAGTGGAAAATGCTTAGACACTGGATTTTTAACTTGATATCATTCGGGTTAGTCAAATTTTATTAAACATTCACCCAAGCTTTTTTCCTGCAGTATTGCACTATTAGTTTATATATTTCCCTAATTTGTTCTATGTCATCTGAAAAATAAAAATCACGAATCATACCGAGCAACAGTATACAGTATATATATGCCCTTCTAATACTGAAAAAAAAAAAAAAATCTTCCCACGTTCCTGTTACAGCATCCTATCCTAGCAAGCATCAGCAGCATCGTCTCCCTGCATCGTCACCTTTACCTGCCCTCCTCCATTTCCCCTGCAGTGTTTAAAAAAAAAGGATAGCTAATAATTTCACTTGAACGCGTGCGTCCTGGCACACCCTTGGCAGGTAAGCCTTAATTAACAAGGTTATCCCTGTTTATAAGCGACGTTTTTACTCCGTTTTCTTTGTCAAATGTAGGGCCTTGATCTCCCATTTTCTACGTGGCTGACTCCTGCTCGTTATATCCTTGCAAGATTATCGTTGGAGTCTTCAGGCGTGACGTATTTTTGGGTGCCCGATATTTTGCACAACAGAATAGCATCCTTGTAGAAGGCAAAAGTTGAAAAATATCGATTTTTTCCTCCTCGCCTTCGTGTAAATTGCTCTGCAGAATCCCTCATCGATTCTTACTTCTAAAAGACGTCCATCAAAACCGAAATATGAAAAGGTGTCATCCGTTCGCTAAGTATTCAGACTGTCAAAATGGAAATGTGTGAATTTAAAAAAAAAGAAGAAGACTAGGAGGAGAAGGAGAGGTGAGAGGTGGGGGGAGGGGGGCAGGGGGAATAGGACAAGGGAAGGAAAAGGAGAAGAGGAGAGGGGGACGAGGATACACCATCCTTACAGTTCCGCTAGATGGCGTTCACTCTGAGGATTAGTGTCCTTGTTGGATATAAGGACCAGCTTGATCTTAAGGACCGATAACTTCCATGTTTAACTTGTCTCCGATAACATTTTGCAAGAGGCTATAATGTTATGTTATTTGTGTAAAAAATCGTGTATATAATATAGACTGTATATGTATATATATATATATATATATATATATATATATATATATATATATATATATATATTTGTGTGTGTGTGTGTGTGCGTGTGTGTGTGTGTGTGTGTACACACACACGATTATTATTCTCATTCTGCTACAAGGATTCTCTCTGGCATCCTGTTGGTTGTTTGAGTATGTACAGTATAACACACACATATGTATATATATATATATATATATATATATATATATATATATAAATAAATGTATTTATATAAGAATATAAATACATAAATATATAATACATATATATATATATATATACACTCATGCACACACACACACACACACATATATATATATAATATATATATATATATATATATATATATATATATATATATATATATATGTGTGTGTGTGTGTGTGTGTGTGTGTGTGTCTGTATGTGTTTGTGTGTGCATATATATATATATATATATATATATATATATATATATATATATATATATATATATATATATACATATGTGTGTGTTATACTGTACATACTCAAACAACCAACAGGATGCCAGAGAGAATCCTTGTAGCAGAATGAGAATAATAATCGCCTTATCTACATAGTACACAATCTGTCTACAAAGAGAGAGAGAGAGAGAGAGAGAGAGAGAGAGAGAGAGAGAGAGAGAGAGAGAGAGAGAGAGAGAGAGAGAGAGAGAGAGAGAGAGAGGAGAGAAGGAGAGAGAGAGAGAGGAAAGAAGGAAAGAGAGAGAGAGAGAGAGAGAGAGAAGA
>NW_028234425.1:28363866-28368866 GCF_977035675.1 Penaeus japonicus | reverse complement strand
CAGCAGTATCAATATTGTCATTTATTGTTAGTGTTATTGCAGGAGTAGCCGTATCATTCTTATTAATATTTTATCATTTAATTAGTACATGTCCTACCCTTATTATTCATGCCGTTGTTGTCATTAATACTGTATCATTAACATTATAAATCTTATGTGATTTTGGGCTTATCCTAGCAGTATCATTATCGTCATTATTACTACGATTGTTCTGCTGCCATGAATCTGTGTTATATATATATATATATATATATATATATATATATATATATATGTATATATATATATATATATATATATATATATATATATAATATATGTGTGTGTGTGTGTGTGTGTGTGTGTGTGTGTGTGTGTGTGTGGTTGTGTGTATATCTATATAAATATATATATAATATATATATATATACATATATATATATATATATATATTCTTTTTTTCGAGAAGATACATTTGAGAGGTTAGTGATGATCGGTCGAAGGCAACCACATTCGAATTAAATAATTATCATCATTAACCAGTCACCAATCATAACTAATAGAGTAATGACTGATCTTTTCATAAATCACATATCTTATTTACCATTCCTCCTTAACAACGTTTTTCTTCTTCTTCTTCTTCTTCTCTTACTTCTTTCTTCTTTCACTTTCTTTTAGATAACAATGCCTTATATTACTTCCAATCCTTGCTTGCACCTCTTTTCAAATTCCTCTCTCTTCCACCCTTTCATTCTCTCTCACCCTTTACCTTTAAGCGCGGGGTTCCCTTAATCTCTTCCCTCCCTCCCTTTGTTTCTCTTTCTTTCCTTCCCTCTTTGGCTTGCTTTTGTCTCTTTCTATCGCTATACCTTCCTTCTTTCGTTCTTCTCCTTCCTTCACTCCTTCCTTTCTCTCCCTCCCTCCCTCCTTCCCTTGTTTCTCCTCCTCCCTCCTTCATCTTCACTCCATCCCACCTCCCCCTTTGTTTCCCCTCTCTCCCTCCCTTCTTCGTTTCTTCCACTTCCCTCCCTCCCTTTCTCTTCCCCTCTTTACCTCGCTTCTACCCTTCTTCCCTCCCTTTCCCTTCACTTCCCTCCCTCCCTTCTTTCTTTCCTCGTTTTTACCTCTTCCCTCCCTCTCTTTCCCTCCCTTACTCGTTTCTACTTCTTATATCCCTCACTTTTTTGCCTATCTTTTCCTCCCTCCCTCCCTCTCTCCCTCGTTTCTACCCCTCCTTCCCTCCCTCCCTCCCTCCCTCCTTCATTTCTCCCCCTCCTTCCTTCCCTCGTTTCTACCCCTCCCTCCCTCCCTCCTTCATTTCTCCCCCCCTCCTTCCCTCGTTTCTACCCCTCCCTCCCTCCCTCCTTCATTTCTCCCCCCCTTCCTTCCCTCGTTTCTACCCCTCCCCTCCCTCCCCTCCTCTCCCCTCCCTCCTCCCCTCCGAGTCATCCTATCTCTTTAATCCCGTTACCTTTTGCGAGGCCGAATTTTCACATATTCTCTCCATTGTCAATCTGCCAATTACCTGCCGCGCCCTTCCTCCGCCTTCAAATCCCATAATGGAAAAGTCATCGGAGACAACAAAGTACTGAAGCCTCGTCTGTCTGTCTGTCTGTGTGTGTGTGTGTGGGGTGTGTTTGTGTGTGTGTGTGTGTGTGGGGGGGGGGGGGTTGTGTGTGTGTGTGGGGGGGGGTGTTTGTGTGTGTGTGTGTGTATGTGTGTGTGTGTGTGTGTGTGTGTGTGTTTGTGTGTGTGTTTGTGTGTGTTTGTATGTTTGTGTTTGTGTGTGTGTGTGTGTGTGTCTGTGTGTGTGTGTGTGTTTTGGGGTGTGTGTAGGAGGGGGGGTAATTTATGATTTCTTTTTTTTTTTCTATGTTTGGGGTTGGAGAGGAAGGGAGGGAGGGAGGGGAGGGGTATGGGTAGGAAGGAGGGCATGTGAGGAGGGAGGGAAGGTGTGAAATGATATGGGAAGGGGTAGGCTAGGGAGGGAGGGAGGGAGGGAGGGAGGGAAAGGCATGGATAGAGATAGGCATGGGCGAAGGGAGGGATAGGGGTATGAGTAAAGGAAAACATAGGAGAAGGAAGAGAGAGAGACAGAGAGAGAGAGAGAGAGAGAGAGAGAGAGAGAGAGAGAGAGAGAGAGAGAGAGAAAGAAAAAGCGAGAAGGAGACAGAGAAAGAGAGAGGCAGACCGAAAGAGAAAGAGAAAAAGAGAGACAGACCGAAAGAGAAAGAGAAAAGAGAGAGAGAGAGAGAGAGAGAGAGAGAGAGAGAGAGAGAGAGAGAGAGAGAGAGAGAGAGAGAGAGAGAGAGAGAGAGAGAGAGAGAGAGAGAGAGAGAGACCGAAAGAGAAAAGAGAGAGAGAGAGGTTACAGGAAAGGGAGGATATCAAAGAAAGGAGTGCAGCAGGAGGGGTCACAGGGTAGGGAAGGACACAGGAGAAGGAGAGAGGGGGAGAGAGGGGGAGGAGAGGGACAGAGGGTATGGGACCCGTAGTGGGAGAGTACAGGCACAGCCGTTGGAAATTAGTTGAATGTGCTTATTAGGTTAAGTGCTAAACGCTAATACCATAAACTGACTGGAACCGAAATGACGGATTAGTTCGTACATTTCGCACTACTTTATTGCTCTTTCTCTTTGACGAGATTTGATGTTATATATGCTAATAAGCCAATATAATACGTCATGGGGAGCCCCTTCGCGCACAGACCGGCTTTTGGTGTGGGAACGCGTAGCTTATAATCTGAGGTTATGGCTGCAGATCGAAATTAGTGCGTAATCTATATATGATTTATAAGAGTGATTGGATGTATATACATGTGTGTTTGTTTGTTTGTTTGTGTGTTTGTTTGTTTGTTTGAGTGTGTGTTTGTGTGTGTGTGATTATGTATTATGAATGGTTCATTGCGACAAATGTAGATGAAAGGTGTAAATGCGTCAGATACATCTGTTGCGTTGTTTAGATATACGGTCTTATTCATTTTTTTTCTACTTTATATTATTTACGTATATGACTTTATATTATCATCATAACCATCACTATTACTATCATCATCATAATCATTACTATCATCATCTATATCACCATTATCCTCATCATTACGATTATCATCACCATTATCACCATCACCATTATCACCATCCTCATCACCATTATCACCATCATCATCATCACCATCATCATCGAAAAGAACACTCTCGAGCAACCTTACTTGACACCTTTTGTACACTCGTCTTAAAAGGCACATACTCATTACTCATCCATTGGTCATGACAATCTGAGGCAGTCAACAGGCAGTTAACAAGCAGTCAAGTACCCCCCTACCACCACCACCACACCCCACACACCCCCCTCTCCTTTCCCCCCTCCCCCCCCCCCCCCTCCCCTCTTACCAACGAGAAAGTCTTTACACTCTAAGGCTCGTATTTAGCTTCCAGAATTCAATAGCTCGACTGGAACCCACGAGCTTGTGGATCTTAGAATGGAGTCTCGAATAATTAGCTAGGACCAATTTATTGTTTTTGCAAAAGACCTTAATGAAATTCTCATTTTTTTCTTCTTCTCTCTGTGGGAGTTCGGAGTGAGAGTTGCCAACTAGGGTTAAAAAAAGGTGTGGCGGTTATTTATTTTCTGTCGTTATTTGTGTTTGTTTTGTTGTCGTGCGAGATTTTGTTATGTTTCTTTAGCATTCGTAGGGAATTATTTTTTTTCTACTTTATTAATCCCAATAACTACTTTATTTTTCAAAAAAATTCTGATAACGGTTAGGAATCGTGTCTGAGTAACCGTCAACACAATCGCCAGCGACTCCTTTTGCTTCAATAATCAAATTCCAGATAACTGGAGAGGTGAAGGAGGGGTATGGGTGGGGATAGGGGGGGGAGAAGGGGAAAAGCATTTTTGAACAACTCGATAAGAGCTTTCATCTTTCTCCTACCTTCCTTTTTTTCTTCTTTTCTTTTCGTTTTTTTTTTTTCTTCTTCTTCTTCTTCTTCTTCTTTCACCTCGAGGACATTTTTCCCCATTTTCCTCCCTTTTTTTCCCCTCTCTCCCTTTCTCGCGTTCATCAAGTCGCCAGGTACGGAATCCACACACACACACCGAAGCCATAGCGGGTCGAGAACCATCAAAGAAACTTTACGCGAAGGTAATCAACTTCCGATAAAACAAAGACCCGAATCATTAGTTGGGCGTGGGAACATTTTTTCCTCTCTCTCTCTCTCTCTCTCTCTCTCTCTCTCTCTCTCTCTCTCTCTCTCTCTCTCTCTCTCTCTCTCTCTCTCTCTCTCTCTCTCTCTCACTTAATCTCTCTCCTTCTCCCTCCCTCCCTCTCTCTCTCTCTCTCTCTCACTCTCTCTCTCTCTCACTTAATCTCTCTCCTTCTCTCTCTCTCTCTCTCTCTCTATCTCTCTATCTCTCTCTCTCACTCTCTCTCTCACTTCATCTCTCCCTTTCTCTCAATCACCCTCTCTCCCGCCCCCTCTCTCTTTGCTTTTTTATCCACCTCTTGCTCAACAGGTCGACGGATATAGAGAGGGAGAGAAAGAGAAGAAAGGAGAGGCGAAAGAGGGGAAAAATGGACGTGAAGACTCTCAATAGGATCTTGAGAGTAAGAGAGGAGGGAAAGGGGAGATTGCAGCCAAGGCGGTAAACTTGTCGCTCAAGTTATGCTCGCACAAACACTTCAACTTTGTGAGAATCTTTTTTTCCGACTCCACCCCCCCTCCCCCCTTTCTTCCTCTTCCCTTCCCCCTCCCCCACCCCCTTATTTTTAATCGATATACCTCTTCGCTTTGTAATTATTAGCGAGATCAAACCCTTAGAGTTTAGAGGAAGATTTTTTTTCTTTGCAAGGGATTCAAGGATCTTTGCAATCGGGACAAGAAGTAGTTTGAAACTCGGGGAAAGAAATCATATTTAGGAATCATTGTTTTCAACGAGAGGGGGGGAAATAATGTCGTTTCTCGGATGTTCATTGACACTCAAAAACATGGAGTCGGGGATAGTGTTCCTTGAACGGT
>NW_028234425.1:28356366-28358866 GCF_977035675.1 Penaeus japonicus | reverse complement strand
CCGAGGCTGTAAAAAGTTTTAATGAGATTGCAGCGCAGAGAGCGGCTCAAAGACGCCGGGGAGGCTGGGCCGCGTCTCAGCGCCAGGGAAGGCGGGGAGGACGACTTTGACACGCTGCATGGTCTGCTTGTGCATGATTACTACATTGGACAGGTGCGTGTGTGTCGCTGTTTGTTGTAATGTTTAAGAGAGAGAGAGAGATAAAGAAGGAGAGAGAGGAGGGAAGAGGGAGAGAGAGAGAAGAGGGAAGGAAGGAGGGCGAGAGAGAGAGGAGGGAGGGAAGGAGGGAGAGAGAGAGAGAGAGAGGAGGGAGGGAAGGAGAGAGAGAGAGGAGGGAGGGAAGGAGGGGGAGAGAGAGAAGAGGGAGGGAAGGAGGGGGAGAGAGAGAGGAGGGAGGGAAGGAGAGAGAGAGAGAGAGAGAGAGAGAGAGAGAGGATGTAGGGAAGGAGAGAGAGAGAGGAGGGAGGGAAGGAGGAAGAGAGAGAGAGAGGAGGGAGGGAAGGAGAGAGAGAAAGGAGGGAGGGAAGAAGGGGGAGAGAGAGAAGAGGGAGGGAAGAAGGGGGAGAGAGAGAAGAGGGAGGGAAGGAGGGGGAGAGAGAGAGGAGGGAGGGAAGGAGGGAGAGAGAGAGAGAGAGAGAGAGGGAGGGAGGGAGAGAGAGAGAGAGAGAGAGAGGAGGGAGGGAGGGAGAGAGAGAGAGGAAGAGAGAGGAGGGAAGGAGGGGGAGAGAGAGAAGAGGGAGGGAAGGAGGGGGAGAGAGAGAGGAGGGAGGGAAGGAGGGAGAGAGAGAGAGAGAGAGAGAGAGGAGGGAGGGAAGGAGAGAGAGAGAGGAGGGAGGGAAGGAGGAAGAGAGAGAGAGAGGATGGGGGGAAGGAGGGAGAGAGAGAGGGAAGGGGGGAGAGAGAGAGAGAGGGGAGAGAAAGAGAGAAATAGATAGAAAGTTAGCGAAAGAAAAGAGACGCCATATATATTTCCCTTTTATCCAGACTCTTTCATTAACTCAGTTCTGAATCTTCTTTCTTTAAATTCAATGATTTGCCTTATCTTATATATAATCTACTTCCCTATATTATTTTAGTATTGTTGGTACTGTTATTACTCTCATTATTGTTATCATTATTTTCATGATTATTGTTATTACTATCATTATCATCATTGTTATGATGATTATTATAATCATTGACATTAATATTATTATCATCATTATTGTTATTGTTATTATTAGTTGTAGTATTAGTAATGTTATTATTATCATTATTACTATTATCTTATTCTTGTTGTAGTTGTTATTTTTCTTATCATCATCGTTATCATTATCATTATTATTATCATCATCATCCTTATTAGTAATGGTATCATCACAGTTATCATTGTTATTAATAATATTATTAATGTTATCATTATCGTCATTAGTAGTAGGATTGTTATCATTATTTCATTATTATTATTATAATTATTTTACGATTATTATCATTTTTAATTATTCTAATTATTGTTATTACTGTAATTATTATCATCATTTTTATTATCATTATCATCATTAACTCCACCTCCATCTCCACCTCCGCCATCATCATCATCATCATCATCATCGTCGCCATCACCATCATCTCCATCACTATCACTACCTCCATAACCACCACCATCATCTCCATCTCCATCACTATCACTATCACTAACTCCATCACCACCACCATCACCTCCATCTCCATCACTATCACTATCACTATCACTAGCATCACTATCATCCCTATCATCTCTATCTCCATCACCATCACCATTAGCGGCATTATTATTAAGAGCACTGCACTCAACCGCGATCAATTGAAGCGCAATGCACCCATACGTTTCTTCCGAGACCAGATCATTGCATGACCTGACGTGACCCCTAGACGTCTGAACAAACCAGGGCTTATTGGTCACGGCAGGTTATACGAGAACCACGGCTGGCCTTTCATCCGCCCTTTGAACAATAAGCTGTAAACCATCCTCTGTGAACTGAACTGGACCCGCCATTCAGTCAACGCCCCGGTCCATCCTCAGCTTAGTACGCAACGTTTACCAAGAGGGAGTCCTGCCGTTCATCAGCAACTTTCAACATCATGAGCAACTTTCACTGGTTGGTATTGGAACACTATATCCAAGTTTAGAGACGGATATGCCTGGATATGCCAAAGGCGGTGGGTAATTTAAGTGCACTATCAGTTCGGGAAAGGGAGTTTCTTTGAGTATTTCAAGATAAACCTTCAGACTTGGATTCACACCATGTTCTGCCATCAGTGCCGCCTCAACTGCTGTGTCATAGGTGCCTTTTTTATGCCCGTTTCCGAGGTATCTGTACGAAGTCCTTTGGGCAGAATCATGTGATGCTCTATTGTCATGCGCATTGATGAATCATGCTTGTTGAGAGATCGCATTTTCGAGAACGCATTCGAAAGCATGTGCGACTAAATTGAAACACAATCTTTAAATGTTTATTGAGCCATTGCCTTGTATATACTA
>NW_028234425.1:28298866-28338866 GCF_977035675.1 Penaeus japonicus | reverse complement strand
AGGGAGAGATCTGTACATAACATCTTTTTCATCCTCAGAAACTGTGATGTTACCGTGACAATGCTTTCACATTTTGTGTGTATAACTCTGCTACAGGACTTACAAAACAAATTAAACAGTATCCAGTCATGGCAGCAGCAAGGTGGAGTCAAGGAAAATGTTCAAGTGAAATGCCCCATAGCCTCATTTGATACACATTATTACAGAAGTCTCGTAAATTGGAATGCTTTACCGCTACTCTCTGATGAACTGCATTTACCAACATTGAGTATTATTATATTGCTTTCACAACAGTGTGTGTAGGCTCTTCTGTGACAAAAACAGCATCTCAAGTCAGTCTTGATATGTTTCTCTTATTTTTTTAACAAACCATTCTGTTTTGTACATACATGGCACTTCTCCTACAATTCCGCTTATCAGAGAGGAAGCTAACGGCATGAGCCTTTCCATTTCCTTCAACACCACCAAGTGTGCTCCTGACACCTGAGACCAAGTTCATAGGAAACATCCTTAACGCTGCCCACGATGCACCGAGTTACATGATATATAGAGACAACAATGATTATGAAGCAACTTATGGTAGTGCTTGATATGCATTCATAGGTCACAGAACTTTTAATTTCTTATTGCAGGAATTTGTCTATATTGCTAACATATTCAGCAAACCAAAGTAATCAATTTTAGTCATGTCATTAGCTCAATGGTAAAGAATAAGATTTCAATAAAGTTATACCGCTACAGAATGGAATTACTCTAGCTGAGAAAATTCTTCTTCAAAAATAATATTCCAAGGTCATCTTAAATTCCTTACATCCTTATCTTCACTCATGCTTTAGTATGCTACATCACATGTTTTTTTTAACTCATGAAAATTATGCATATCGTATAAACCAGCCTTAGCAAATTTTCATTCATTTATTCAATTTAAGAGTAATAAGTTTAGCTGAAAAACATTTGGACATTCACTAAGTAACAAAGACAGTTATTGGCAATCTTCTTCCCCCTACTTCTTCTAGTACAGAAAGATGTCTAACCCATCTTTTGTCCACTTTTTTTTTTCTTTTTTTTTTTTTGCAACAGTCAGTTCTACAGAAAATAGTTTCATGGTATGGACTGGATCTATGCCCTTAACTGTTCCTTGCACCTGGTAACTGGCTGGCAATTTTGAACACTCATAAACGAGGTCCACCTGCTTACTCTGTCA
Source organism: Penaeus japonicus (assembly GCF_977035675.1). Lineage (NCBI taxonomy): Eukaryota > Metazoa > Arthropoda > Malacostraca > Decapoda > Penaeidae > Penaeus > Penaeus japonicus. The sequence goes on along the minus strand of NW_028234425.1, from coordinate 28,337,662 downwards.
AACTTGGCTCAGCTGCTCATTCACACAAAAAAGTTTGTACAAAAAGTACACTTAAACATTAATATAAAGTGAATGGTCACATTGTCAATATGAAACAAAACAAGTTTCTTACAAAAACATGAAAAAATAAGTACTATAACCTAATATCATGATCCTGGAATACACAACTATATATATATGTGCAACACTGTGGAAAACACTAACCTAAAAAAAAAAAGGTAATAAACTTAAGACCAACGTATCTGACCTACATCATGGTAACAAGGCAAGGGTTCAGTGTCACACCAATAAAAGGTTTCTCATTTTCATTACATGTTTTTTCTTTTAACAATCTAGTTATACAAGTAAAATGCTTTTCTCTGAAGTTCATATCAAGTCATCAGAAGTATAGATAGCCTTCAGGGTTCATGCAGCATTGGAAGTTTGGACACAGATTGTTTAAAATTACATTCATAAATTGAAATGGCTGAAAAACTTCTTGGGAAGCATTTTACTTTGTTTTTATTTTTCTATAATGAATTAATTCATCATGTATAGGTCGAAAGTAAATCCATGTAGGGAGTAACACCCCTATTTACATGGATGATTCTATATGTACTTTGTGTTTAGACATCTTTAATCACTTAAACCTACATTTTGTGAAAGCACTTATGATGTTCCATTTATGCAATTTCTGCAAGTAGTTTGAGAGCACATCCATGTCAATATATTTTCCTGTTTTCAAACGATGACACCACACCAAGATTTGCATCACCAAATACAGTTGTATGCAATACACTAAGAGGACTCTGCCAATTGTCTAACCTGAAGAAAAACTTCTTTCACACAGTTACAAATTTCTCATAAAAGAAAGTTATTACCTACAATATAAAAAATTTTCTTCATCTTGGTCTTCGTAACTAACACTGAAGCATATGCCCGTATATTGGCACATTAGAAGAGGTGATGTTTACACACAGTAGCACCCAATATTGGTTCTGCAATTTTGAAAACATTTTCTTCTTCATTCCTTCATTGTCATTATACCTTTTTGTGCTATATTATTTATAAAATGAGCTACAATTTCCATCTGTGTTCGGGAATTAAAACTTGCTGAAGGAAATGATTGTGGCATCTTGTCTCCTGGCCATATCGCGGGATGGCATTTCCAATTGTCCTTCCACTGACTTGCTTCCTATCATGGCAAATTTCTTAAAAACATGCATCAATGCACTTTCAATAAAACATTTCTCCACACAGCTTCTCTAACATCACCCATGACAGTCTTGAGAAGGCAGCTTGGTTTCACTCATGTTATCACTGACATGAGCTTTGTGGTTGGCAGTCATAGAGATACAAGTCTATCACTGTCTCTTGTTCAGCTTCAATGGAAATGACATCTTGGAGGGTGCAAGTTTTCAACATAACATTTTTTGATTTCAACTCTTTTAAATATATAAATCAGATATTTAAATATATGATTAAACTTATTGCACTATCTGCATTTGGCCATTCATGAAGTCTCTGTAGTGCTAACTCAAAGGAGTTTGAAGAAAGTCTCACTACAAGGAAATTCTTTCACACCAGCCTTACTATTATTTTGAATGAGCCCAATATTTCTTTCATAGCAAGACACACCGTAGCATCTGCTTTTTTTTCTAAAGAGAGCACCTCTGCAGCACAGAGATAAATGGTTCATTCTAGTGCAACTTATCACCACTAACTGCCTACAATTATTTGCTTACTCTAGCACCCGAGCTAGCCTGATTGTTTTCTCAGGTCCACACAGATTGCAGGCGAGTGCCGGCAGGCCTTGATAGTCAGTCTACGAAGTGATCAAAACTGTCTAGGTACTCCAGACTGGCCAAGTAGCAGAACCTGTACTCCTCCTAAAACACAGAAGTAAAGTCCATTAGCAAATTTGTATCCTTATGAATGAATCCACGAAAAGTATTATAACAGCTAAACATAATCATGTTATCACTGCTTATTACTAAGCAAGGATAGTAATTCTTACCAGTAAACCACTTAGCTAATTATTTTAAGATGAAAATATGCTACAAAGATAAAAATTAATTGATTAACTGAATTGTTACCAAAAAGATGATATTTGAGAGTAAGCTAAAACTAATATTGAAAAAAAAGGTACAATCCTGATAATAATAGGTCAAACAGGTATGAGCAACAGTTTTCAAGTTATTCTCTTACGCAAGTTATTACTTCGGTCATAAAGAATAATGATTCAAAGATGAGTAGACATCTTCCTATGAACAGGTAATTCAAAAAGTAAGATTATTTTCTCTCTCACCTCTGTCTGCACCATAGCTGGACGCTGTGTGCGGAGGTTGCGGACGGTCTGGAACATGTCAACAACACCCTCGTACTGCATGCGCTCCAGGACCTGGCTCAAGGTGATAAACACACCAGTGCGTCCAACGCCAGCACTAAAGGAGGAAAAGTAACTTGTTAGGATATGTAGGTGGAATTTAGATTTTTGGTGATTTTTTTTTTTAACTGATTTTTATTTTTTTTGTCTTTCATTTTGTTTTTCTTCTTTCTTTGTTACAGCAAATTATATTGTCTTAATTTTTACAGTTGCTATGATCCAAAGAACAAATTGTGATGTTTTTTGGATAATCTATTGAATAAAATATTTCTTTAATCTTATTTACATTCGCATCAGCTATCTTCCTATAATTTTGAATATTACCCTAAATCCTATATTTCTCCCAGACAGTGAGTAAACATAACCATAATGAGGAACCATCAACAAAAATGTTACCGTACTCATTCCTATCCTTTCCTGGTTCTATTTAGCATTACCTGCAGTGTACAGTGATGGGTCCATCTTGTCCAAACTGCTCCTTTGTCTTGTGCACTTGGCCTATGAAGTCAATGAACCCTTCTCCTGACTTTGGCACACCCTGGTTTACAGACATGATATTAATGAAATGGATTATATAAATATAAATATAAATATAAAGTAACACACGCACGCACGCACACACAAAATATACATGGAAAATGTGTGCATGATGTATGCAATCAAGATATAGTAAAATAGAATACATGTATTACTGTAAACAACTTCTTATCTCCTTTATATAGTTTTTCCTACAATCATGCTTGATGTTCAGTTACAAAATAAATAAAAATAAATAAAACTAGCAATTCCTCTGAATGTAGAAGTATTTAAAGATACAGAAGTCCATAATGCAACACTTGTTCCTCACTTAATTTATGTCACAATCCATTATTCATCAGGTTAACCAAACAAAGCACAGCCATTTAAAAAAAAAAAGTAAAGTGAAACTAATTGCATTAATTAAAGAGGAGAAGCTGCTACTTCAAATGATGTAGAATCTATAAAATGTATACCCATTTCAAAATGTTACTGCCTCATGAAAATATTAATGATGCTTTTATCGACAATAAGATTTATGCTAAATAATTCCAATATTTTCATTTACTTTATCATATCAAAGAAAGAAGCTGTTGCCATGCCTCATAATGTCTATTAATCAATCAATAAAAATTGTTTCTGTTGGTCTTAGCTCTACATCATAATATAACCATTTGAACAAAAAAAAAAAAAAAATTAAGCAGTAATAGGTTGAAGTTAATGCCCTTATTCATACTGAAAGATACGCACCTGTTCTGGCCATTCGATAAACTGGAACTGTCGTATGGTGCGAGACTGCCCATCTCTAGCATCAGTAACCTGTACAAAATAATATTAAATAAATAGTAAGTACTTTTTTCCCTGATAATAAATATTCTGCACTTGAGCTACGGTATCAAAAGGTGTAAATGCATAAATACACATACTGCAACATATTATGGCATATCTAAAAACCTTTGAATTATTTAAAATCCATTTATTTATCTTCAATTATTCATGGACAAATACAACAACAAACTTCTTAAAATTACTAACAATTCAGGAAACCATACTGTACCTTAAACTCCCTGAGAATATACTGAGGCATGTTATACTCAGCTATGGGATCCACCACATAAAACTGATATCGTTGAGAACGTTCATTTGGCCAGTACTGGTAACATTTTTCCTAAAGAAATAAGAAATTAAAGTTTATTACTAATCCCACAGCACATGTACAATCATTCTTGGGCCAATAGGGGTACTCTTTTTTCAATCCTTCAGTCCAGTGATTCAATAGAGTATGTAGGTTGCAACATGGCAGCAATGAAATCACATGCTACAGTAAGTTTCATTTACTTCCCAGACTGTCATTAACCCTATGACGACGGTGTGTCACACTCGTGTGACACAGCCAAACTCCCAATAACAGGGCGTCATGCCAGCGTGACGATTACAATGCAATATTGCAATCGCCCGGCATAGGGGTCTTTGCATAGCGAGTGCCCCGTCGGGAAAGGGTTAATGCCCCACAGTTATATATCCATATTTTTCACCAAAGAATTGAGAAGGTACACTATTTGCTTGAGTACAGTTTCTTTGGACATATGTAGTGTTAATCTTCCCTTGTGAATATCCCCATACTTTATATAAACAGTACTCAAAGAAGACTGGTTTACATGTTTCCATATTTTTAAAATGTATGTTCTTTGACCTGTAAGTTATCAAACATTGATTCTCCAATTTTCAACTGGCAATGATAAAGTTAACTCACTAAGTAATATCCTACACCTTAGGATTAAACCTAAAATAGTTGATGCTTCTCATTATCATTTGCATTCTCTTCCCACACCAATCTACAACAAAGCCTAAGACACTATGACAACGCACCCTGCCCATCTCCTTGAGTTTGGTGAGCATGACAACAATGGTGGAGTTGTGTTCCCAAAGCATCCGCCAGAAGTCGTCGACAGTCTCTTGCAATGGACCTTGTGTTGCTATGTAAGCACAGCGATACCTGAAAAGAGATTTAAAGCATGTGAGCTACAGTGCTAAATATAGTAATTGGATAATACAAAATAAAGGTGAAATAATTCCTGTTCATTTGAGGCACTTGGAATCATGTATCATTAGAAGAAGAAGAAGAAGAAGAAGAAAAAGAAGAAGAAGAAATGGATACCTGCTCTTAGATAAATAGAATAAGAAACTTAGTCATAATATGCTTACCTATAGCCATCAATAAAGCTGGCATTAATGTAGTCTGATCCCTCACTGCCGCGGAGAGGCTGAAGGCAAACACGAGTACTTTCGTATGGCAGGATGTTTACTAATCGGTTCTTGAATTTGTTGACAGGGAGGTTTGCGCTGACAAACCTTGATGGTTGGGCCTTGATGTTTGCGAGACGCTGTGGGGAATAACAGTTATCTTTATTTTTTACTGCTTTAATCTTATATTGATATATAAAATTTTCTGTTTTATCAAGGGCAATCTCCATCCCAAGAAATATTTTCTTATCTCTATAAAATTCAACTCCCCCCCCCCTCAAAAGAAAGAAAAAATATTACTCACCTTGAATTCCAGCTCCATGCCTGTCACGGTCTCTCCAGCTTCGACAGCCATTAACTTCTGGATGTGCGAGTGTAAACTGCGTGCGGGCACCTCCGATGCCCCTGCCATCACAGCCTCCAAGAGGGCATCATGTATAAAGATGTATTGGTCTTCGGTTTGGACCTGCAAATGCCATAGGTTTTAAATGTAGGTACAAAACAATAACTGGTTCACATAAAATTAGATAATAAAAAGGAGAAAGCATAGACATTGCCTGCCGATTACTGTGTAGTGATCTAACAGATTAATCAAACAATCATCATAGTTTAGCATTGAAGATAAAAAAGAACCAACTGTTAATTGGAAAAACACATTGATACATAAAAGGCACAAGCAACAACATAAATATTAAATAAAAATCTCTAGAGAGCCATACCATGTAGTTCCTTTGAGCGCGGAGACAAGTCACATGCCCATAGATATCGACACTCTGTTCGTGTTTTATCCTCTCTAGCATAGCATCAATTACAATAAATGCTCCCGTTCGGCCCACACCAGCACTGAAATAGTATAAGGTTCCAAGAGTGAATTAGAGCATAATCAAAACTATATCTTTACTGATATACTGCATTTGTTTAAAGTACAGGGAAATAATGACAATTCCACTGTCAGTCTTTCAACCAAGTCAACATCACAACAAGAAGGATTTTGCCAAAACCAGTTCTTTACCTGCAGTGAACGACGATTGGTCCCGAGTCGGTCGGGTTGACATGTCGCACTCGCCGCAGGAACATGAGGAATGGTGTTGGGTGGTCTGGAACACCATGGTCAGGCCAGGCAGTGAATTGGAATTGGCGAACTTCACGGCGGTCCAAGCTGCCAGACTGTAATAAAAAGTTAATGAACGATTCAAACACTTTTTGTTTATCACAAACCCCTAAAGACATTATTGGTATGATAATTTAAACCATTATATTAGTTAATGTCATCTTGCCAGTGTTGACGTACAAACATACATCATCCTTAAAAAACTGTTCCCATTAAAATTACTGGTCAACTATGCCTAATCTGCATTAAGCATATCAGTTAATATCATCGCTCTACATTACAGCATGATAAAATAAAAAGACAAAATAACATACATTACTTACTCTCTGTAACTGGAAAGTCCTGACAGTATAGGTGGCCAGTTCCTGAATGTCTGTCAGGGTGATGTGCATGATACCGTAAGTTTCCGTCTGTGACACTCTCCCAGGCCAATACTGGTCGCACTTGATCCTAGTTCTCTCTTCCAGCTTAGTCATCATCACAATAGTGCAAGAGCGCTGTTCCCAACACATGCGCCAGAAGTCTCCAAAAGTCTCCGGAAGAGGACCCTTAAAGATTGCAAATGGACAATAGATTAGATGATTACAAAACATATAAAAGCAATCAATATATATACAAAATACACACCACAACTGCAAATAAAACTATATTACATGACTGCTAAAAAATAAAATAACAATCAAGAGACCAGATATCAAAATCTTCTACTGAAAATGGAACACATTTCATCTGAATCATAATAATTTTTAGCATATTAACATTCTTTCTCTACTCTACTGCTAGCTTTTATACAAACCATGAATGATGATGAAGGTAGGTGAAAAGTTTATCATCTCCTGCAACTGATAAAGATACATAAAGAGGCACCCACACATATACACAAAAAAGACATATACATTTACATACCTGAGTGGCAATATATGCATTTTGTTTGCGATAGCCATCACAAAAGTTGGCATTGATATAATCACTTCCAGGAACTTCTTCAAGAGTCTGGAGAACTACCCTTGAATGGTCATATGCAATCACATTAGCATAGCGATTCTTTGGTTTGTTAACTTCGTGGTTACTATTATCCCAAGTGAACTGCTGTCCTGGTTCGATTGACTGCAAATTATATAGAAACATGCATTAATACCTTTAGAACTCTTTCACATGTGCTGGGTAAAGAAAAGATTGTTTTGGCATCATTGATTTCAAAATCTTTTAAATAACTTTTAAAAATGTATCACACATTACATACAGTACTTGGAGACAAGAATAGACTGAATTCAAGGATCAGTGAAATCTCAAAGATATCACAAACAAAAATATGAATACATATTTCATTATTTTGATCATTCCTCTGCTCCTTGCTCGCATAAAACTCACAAATAACCTTACCTCATACTCCTGTGAGAACTTCTGATTGTCGTTGCCCTTGAGTCTCTCAATGTGCTCTGCAAGCTGTGAGATGGGGATGGGAGGGTGAGAGATCATACCAGGCGTCTGGAAATTAAGTCTGCGCATCTTCACTGGATCAGAGGGAGCAGCTGGGATGACGCCAACATTGCCTCCACCACCACCGATCCCTCCACCCACATGACTGCCACCATGATCTGCCATTAAGGGCTTTGTCACCTGAGCCTGGTCGCGGGACTTGGGCTGCCTACGCCGCCTGCAAAGAGAAGTGATGTGTGTTAAAGTATTACCAATGAGCTGGTTTGTGAAATACTATTTCTAGATATTATGGAGCTATCTTGTGTAAATGAATTATCATTAAATGTCAACAGTAATATGATCTTCACATATAAATAAGCTTGTGTGAACATATCACTATCAAATATAATACCTAATGGTTGCCGAATTTTATTAGCATTATTATGACTTCTATATGTTCATATATCAACTCAACTTATAAAAGAACAATCAAACTTACTTCCAAACAAAGAGGAACAAGAATAGAGATATGACCACCAGCAGGACAGCTCCAATGACAGGACCAACAATCATCAGCATTTCCATATCATTCCCTGGGCCTGGAATTGGGACATTTGTTCCCTCATGTTCGGGAATGGGCTTGGGGCGCTCTGGGAGTTCCCCTGTGGGTGCAGCTCGCATATCCAGTGAGATGAAGTCTGAGAAGGGCGATGAAGTGTACAGGTGCTGTGGAGAGAAAAAACATTAGGTAAATGGGGTGACTGTAGTTGGAAAGAAATATCAGCAAAAATCTTTTGTATTACAGAAGGCTATTCTTGAACATGCAACTTGTTCCATAATATGCACTTTAATTAGAACCATCTTTTGAAAAGACGTACCTGTCCAGGAGTGTCGACAATGGCCCTTACGAAGATCTTGTACCTTCAAGAAAGGGAAAAAAGAGTATAATATTAATCACTTTGCAATTACATAGGACAATAACAAGTTTTGAAATCTTTAACAAAACATCACACAAACACAAAGTTTTACTTCAAAAATACCTCTTATTCTTCTGCAGTGGTCTGTTCTTAAATCCCTCATAAATCTGGCCGTTACCAAGAGAGAAGGAATATGGGATGTTGCGATGTAGGAACTTGGCCGCAATATAAGGTCCTTCCGCTAGAGCTTCCTTGCTTCCAGCCTTATTGGCTATGAGCTGCAAGAGATCGAGGATTCAAAATTAATCTGTCGTAATTCTTCTCTGTCCTGTCTCGTTTGTTGTTGTTGTTATTTGTTTACCAGATTATTCTAGAATTTAGAGTATATTTCCATTACCTCTCTTTTTGAACTATGCTTTTTGAATCCCCAATAAAAATCTTCAATAGTTCATATACCTAAAAGGTGGAATATAGTAGTATACAAGATTTTGTTTAAACAAGGCATACATGCTAAACAAGGTATATGCAGCAGAATCCTTTGCACTCATCCACTCTCTGCAATAGCTTTATTAATTGTATTATTAGTCCCCTTCTGATAGATAGCATTGTGAAGATATTCTTAATCTCACTGAGTTGTATAGAAAGGGTATAATTTTGTATTATTATATAGATATTATTAAATCACCGGCAAACAGTATTTGTAAGAAATTACCGCTAGCAAGCAGGCAACTTTTAGGAGCGTCATTTTTATCTTGTATATCTTACTTTAGACTGTGATGCATGTATTTCTTATAAGGATATAAGATTCTGCTGAATATCAAGAAACACAATACTCACACCATGATTGTGTAATTCAGGTGTAGATGAAGCGTGATGAAGTGATTTGCCCTATAATCATGTTTGGCAATGAGATACAGGAATTGATTAACAAAATAGAAAAGTTAATATTGTAGAAATTAATCCTTTTTGAGGAATCTGGGGGCAATGAAAGGTCGATGGATGGAGAGATTGGGGAGAGAAAGGATGCATGAAGGAATGTAGGATCAGATTGGAAAGGAGAGAGAAAAATAATGAAAAAACAAAAATAAAAATGTTTTGCAGTGCAAACACATGGCTAGTAAAAATCTGGTGTAACAATTCAAAAACCGGAAAAATTGTGCAAGGATCAGAGTGCAAAGGTCAAAGCTCAGGGATAGGAAGCTGGTATCAAGAAAAGTTGACATGCCACCAGTTTATATCTATTGCTAATATGTTTTAATCTGTATCATTCACAAGGCTTTTCCATAAATATTACGACTAGTGCTTAATCACCTTAACATGTATTGTATATTCCACCAAACATGCTTAAATCATCTGGCTTTGCTCTTCTTGAAGCTAACTAATATTGTACAAAATGAGAATATTTCAAGTTGACAGTATGCTATTCAGTTCACAGATAACATTCTATGGCGTTTCACAGATACTTACGTCATCAGTGAGATACTGATCAGGATTCTTAAAAGGGTGGAGTTTGTCCTCAGGCACAACTATAAGGTAATAAAAAGCTATAGGCCCGTACTCCTCCGATGCTTGGGGTAAAATCATAGCTATCTCGTGGTCACCATTGACACCATAGAAGTCAGGCTTCACCATCGGCTGAGGAGCTGGAAACAAAGGATTCTATCATTAAAATTCATTTCAAACAATGACATTGGCATGAGGAAAATTGTTACAGCATAATTACAGTAAATAGGCTCTTACCAGTAACCCTGTCATTACTACTGTTAAGATTACTACTGTTTGCAGTGCTATTACTAAAACTATAACTACTTGCTGTTGCTACCATCAGTAAAGAAATCAGTCCCAGTATTAATATTCACACTTCCTTACCAATCGTATTACAAAAACTTACCTGCCATCTGAGTGGTTACTGTGATCTTAGCAGGTGGACGGTACTCTTGGGTCTGTGGTACAGCAGTGACATTCACAGTGTAGGTGGTGAAGGGACGCAAATCTTCTATGATGAAGCTATGCTTGCGCTTGTTAACAATGTGGGTAGAAACACCAATCTTCTGGACTTGGGTCACACCCTGAGCATCAACAAATTCCTTCACTGCACTGTAGGTCACCTATTAGGGCAGAGGATTATCAAATTAGGAGGTAAATCAAATTATATCTTTCAAATCTTTGATTCAATTGTCATTCTAAGAAGCGAGAGTGAGAAATAACCCTTACAATCACATATTTTAGTAACTTTGAGATGAATGGGAATACTAAGAATCTGCAATCTTATATAACCAAGGGATTCCTTTCATCATAAAGAGCCTCTCACTAATTAGATAACTTTTTTCTCCATAATGCTATTTCTTACCTTAAAGTGCAAGGGGTTCAGTTGAATAGGTGGCCCCCAGGTGAGATTCGCCGAGTGTGTGGTGACATGATGAGCGCGCAGGTGCATTGGTACGTCCACTGGCTTCACACGCACAGGTAGCATTGTTGACAAGCGACCCAATCCCTAATAAAGTGAGGTTTGTTAAATCTCTCTCTAGTAAGAACCAAAGACATTTTACTAACCCTTGAACACTCAGGGATGTTTTCACCAAATTAACTTCTGAAAACTGGTTGGACATGCTACAAACAATAAAGAAATGGCTTAGCTTATCATCTGACTGATATGAACAAGTGAGGGAAGCTGGGTTATCACATTAGTATGGTTGGTGATGCCACTGAGCCCCAATTGCATACTTACACATTTCTTCAACACTTGGCCCTTTCATATACCATTTACCCTCCCTGAACCAGATTTGCCAACTACCCTCACCCATATACTTTGACTTTCCTTCCTTAACCACAATACTCTTTTTCAGAAAATGTAACTCCTACTGAGACCAACAAACATTACTCACAGAGGATGGGTTTAAAGCTACTATTTGTTAAAGGATACTGAAGGCAAATAAGGTATGTTATGTTCAATATGGTAACTATTAAAAATGAATTAATTCCTATACAGGTAAAAGGAAAAATTTGTCAAATAATTTTTTTCCCAGTGTATTTAAAGTTCAGTTACATTGTACTTTTTAACATTTCATCAAAAACTTGTTAACCCATTGGTCGCAGTTTTAGTAAAATTTGTATACAGTCGGATGGCGGGTTTACATTGTCTGGCACAGTGCCATCTGTGTCTACGATCAACTCTGCCTTGGCAGCAAATCATGTTATTCGTTGTCAATGGGTTAATATTAATTGATTTAGGCCTATGCGTTCAAGAGCCCCGGCATTGCAACTTGCAAGGCTGGAATGCCCCCGGCATGAATGGGTTAAAAAAGAAAGTACTTACTGTTGCAGTTCTGGCAGCTACAGCAATGGCATACTCAGCATGGCGTTCCAAGTTTTGAAGCTCAGCTGAGTGGGTTACAGGAACTTTGATGTGGGTCCAAAGGTCCAAGTCAGCTGATGGAGCCATTGTGTAGAACACCTGGCAAGAAAAGACAAAGTCATCATACTCTTGAGATTATTAACGCAAATTTTGTCCCATACATTTCATACTAATATCACTTCCAATTCAGAATGATTTAATTGTAAACATACCTGATATCCTATAACTTTCCCACGAGAAGGAACAGGTTCCCACCATATTTCAATAGAGGATTCTGAAGTGGCGAGCCCCTGAAGGGACATGGGTGCTCGAACAAGGTCTGGCTCTGTGTGTAAGTGTAGGATATCGCTATATGGGCCAGGACCCTTTGAAGTCCAAGAGCGTACCTGTAAAATAAATACAAATTTATTTACACCTATTTCTCTTTCCTGTTCTCTTCCTCTCAAATAATGAATTAATGGTACCACACACCATTGACGAACTAAACCATATGCTCATATTTATGATTAATACAAATAATAAACATGTATTTTGGGGAAAAAAAAACATACCTTGAAAGTATAATCCATATTCTCTTCTAGACCATTGAAGACTATTCTCCCTTCTGATGTGTTTCTTTCATGTTTAAAATCATTGTTCAGTATCACATTCTTGTTGAATTGCACATCATACATATGAATAACTCCATTCCTTTCATTTGGCTTCGGTAAATCCCATGTGAAGACAATAGTGCCTGGAGTTTGGTATCTGCAATGAAATGTAATCCAGTTATTCTCTCACCCTTTCTCTCTCTAAACTAAAAGAAAACTATTAACGATTATCAAAGTTCCTAGAGTTTTGTAAGTGTAATGATGTGTAACAAAATTATATTCAGACACATTAAACTGAAAGGTAATTATCAATGAAAATTTTAACAACTGGTCATTCTATGCTTTAATAAACTATGATTACCTATGAATACTGGATGTAAAAAATAAAGAATAAAACCTCCAATGCACTTTTGCTCACCTATATGTAATGTTGGTCGGAGGACCAGATGGCGGCGCCTCGGGAGTCATGTAGTACTCAACTGCCTCCTGACCGTAGTTTATGTGGTTGCGACCTGCTACACGAATCTCATACTCTATTCCCCTCTGCAGATCATTGAGTGTCTTGTGCAGCATCGAACGGCCCTCAAGGCTGACAGTATTTAGCTTTTCTCCTTGGTGAAATAAAAGGAAATATAAATAATCTAAAGTCATTGTATCATATAAAGAGGAAGAGAAAAAAAAAAAATTTCAAGTGAAAACATCTACATCATCATCAAAATTTTTACAACAAAATTTTTCAAATTTGTCTATATCACATTACGTTTACCTCTTGGTCCATATCTCAGACGGTAGCCCATTATCTCTCCATAAGTCTGAGTTGGAGTTTTCCACTCAACAAATACAGACAATCTTCCATTAGATCTATCTATGGTCCCACTGAAATAGAAAGCAATAACATTAGCAACTATAAATTTCCATTAATGGAAGCATATAAAATCTGAACAGTTTCCTGACATCTCATAATGTTTAATCTTTCACATCAGTCTATTATCAATTATATAATGTACTCCAAGAAGGCTATCTTTTGCTATCTATTACTGTATATATATTCTTTTCATATCCCACTTACTTCACAATCAGATCAGGCTTGTTGGGGACACCGCCTGGCATCTGCACTTTGGTAGGTAATGACCTTTCACCATCACCTTTTCTTGTTATAGCTGACACCTGCACTTGATACTCTGTGTCCGGGTGCAGATCAATAACCACATAACTAGTCGCTTCACCATTGTGTACTGTGTATGGCATGGAACCAGGAATAATCATACTGCCTCCCTGAAAAAAGAAAAATTTATTAGCTTCATGGGAATATTATGGAATATCTTATATATTAGGCCCTATTCAATACAACTTTAAAGTTCTAAGCTTAGTAATACATGAAAAGATATAATCAAACAACCTATACCCAACATGTCTCATGCTCTAACTCTCATCCAAATCTCATAGAAACTAATATAAACAATTTCATATTCTTGACAGTCTCAGCAAACCATAAAGAAAATTTTGTAAAGACAAAGGCCAATGCATCTTTCCTTACCCTTCCTTCGATCTCCTGCACATGGATCTGGTAGCCTCGAATAATGCCATTTCTCTCTCTCTCATTGGGTGGCATCCAAGTGACTCTAATGCTTGTGCTGTTGATGACCTCAACCTTCACGTTGCGTGGTTCACCGGGAACTATGAGGACAGTAAACAAAGATTAGAACAATTTTTTCAAGGTACACTAAAAGGATGCCTGAAAGCAAGCACCATCAAATATATCAACTTTTTACTTTGTTCATCAAAATGTAAAGTACTACAAGAAACAGCTATACATCTACACCCTAACACGATTCAAACAGAAGTGGAAGTACTGAGAGATACATACCATTGCTCATGGAGATGTTGTCTATTAGATAGAAAATAATACCAAGATATTTTATCCCAATAACTTTACACACCAATTTTTCCTCAAAAATCTCTCAGAATAGAACACACACATGGCTTAGGACCAGCCTTTACACAGTTTAACCAACCAATGGATAAGAAAAGTATTATAATAAACAGAAACTCCGGTGATGTTCTAGATCTAAAGGTTTTTCAGTATCACACACACCAAAAAATGTACTCTCCAGATCTGAAAATTGCTAATGACCTTTTCCCTTTATCAGTAAAACCAGTCTGTATAGGTATTCAAATCATTTGTGGGAGACATATGAAGACTATACCAATACATCTCCTTTGTTCTTGTTCCATTGCACAATAACATGGAGATGAATAAAAACAAAAAAATAGTCGTCAAAAAAAAATAATAATAATAAAATAAAAAGCAACACACCACTTCTAGAGCAGCCTACAAAGCCTCTCGTAAGATACCACAATTGCCGATCAAACTCAATATCAGCCCTTATGACAACATTATACTTAACACTTTATTTGACACACCACACCCTAAGGACCCTGAGAATGAAGACAGAGTAAAATATATTAAAAAAAAAGAGAAAAAAAAAGGAAAAAAATACAATAAAAACTACTTGACATATCGAGACACTTGTATCCCTTTAGCTCCATTTGGAAAATTGTCTGGGATACTTTAGCAAATACTGGTACACCTTAGCAAATACTGGGAGACCTTAGCAAATACTGGGACTTCTCAGTTCCCTTCCTTTGGTAATCATAAAACATTTGGGGAGGGATTCTAAGAATTATATTACCTGAATTTCCAAAGGGTTAGCGCATTACCTGAAACTGTACTTTGGAAAAATCACATCAAATACTTACATAGCTTCTATAGAACAAACAGCACATTTCAAGTTGAATAGGGGATAGAAATGCTGATTAATTTGCTCTGACTACAGTAAAGGAAATACTATGTGAGTGGAAAGACAGCCCCTTTCTTGCACGTAATCAGAGGATGAGAAAGGTGGGCGAGGATAGATAGGAGCGACACACAGCTTAGACGGGTAGGAGGAAAGGCTGGACTGGTCAACTGACAGTCTCACAGTAAACATTCCACCAAACCTCGCAGATGACACTTGACATACATGCAACTCTCTTACTGTGAGAGTTTAAAAAGGTGCCATGTATAATTATACGTGTTGACTAAGATAGGAAAGAATAATATCCTGAGCAAATCTATGGTCTGTGTAACTTAATGAACCGTATCATTCACATATTCACACAGCATACTGCTTCTGCTTCAACTACCTGAATATGGTTCCTTAGGACTGGAATAATGCAAATCCAGACTAAAAATTGCTTTTAGAAATATGTACAAGTGAGAAAGTGCAGCAAGTACACATCAGTCTCGAAACCATTCCTTTAGAACATTTACTTTAAAGTCAATTCTAAATAGTTATGCATGACACGATGTTGAAAATCCAATTCCTTATCTTGAACAGTGCAAAAGACAAAAAATAAGGGAAAAAAAATGGGAAAGCAATTAAGCTACGAAAAGTTATAAAACGAGAATATCAGAAACCAAAAATAAATGGCATTAAAAGTAATAATAAAATTTACACCACTTACTAGCACCACAACTACATAGCATTACAAACCCTGGTATACTTACGCAGCGGTTTAGCTGTCAATCGAAGGCGAGAGAGGAAAAAATGGAAACATTGCCATCAATAGCCTGCCAACACCTCACCTGAGTGTTTTTTTTTCTTATCTTTTCTTTTTTCTATTTTTTTTTTACACCATCCAACATATTATCTGCTACAAAGTGTCGAGAAGAAAAAGAAAATTCATGCAGGAGAATAGAGTAGATAGAGGTAATAGATGTAAGAGTAAGTGACAGACATGAAGGTATAGTTCTAATATATATATACATATATATATGTATATGTATATATGAAGATTAAGAGCAAAAGAGAAAAGAGAGAGAGAGACAGGGAAAGAGAAAGAAGTACAGAGACAGTGTGGTGCTTGGTGCATGTGACAGTGAGTGTAAAGCAGTGGCAACAAAAGATAAATACAAAGCAACCTAAGGTACTATGGAAGAAAGAGCACGAAAAGAAACAGTAACTACAGAGACCATCTACACCGTGCTCAGGGGAGGTTTTCAGATGCACAATAACTTGCAGCAAAACCACCCTACAGCAGTTACAGTGCAAGATATCCTACAGTAGCTAGCAGAGGAACTGGTCCAACAGCCAATGATACAGGATATATACTGTACATCCATTAGCAGCTCTTCAAGCCTATTGTAGGGACTGTCAGAACAATCAATCTTAAAGCAAGAGGCATGAGAAACATTTCTCTAACAACTGCTTTAATGTGCTATCTTGCATCAGCTGAGATAAAAAGTATTCCATAGGATTCTCTGAAGGAAACATTCCTTCTGCAGCTGAAGGAGACAACTATCACAGGTTCTTGTTTTATACTTTACACTGAAGGGGGTGAGGGAATCAAGTGCTGTAGGGTGGGAACATGTAAGGGTTTGTGTCAAGTCAATTTGGGGCAAGAATATGCTTAGTAATATAGGTTATAGTTGGTTTAGATATATTTTTTTACTGCTACCTATGAAATAGTGTAGTAAATCAAGAATATACGTGTTTATGAGGATTGGAGAGAGGACTGCACAAGTGCTGTATCAACATTATCCTATGTGTAATTTACTTGTTGCTAATAGTAAAAATGTACATTTACTAAGCATATGGCACCAAAAACATGGGTCTCCTTCATCTTCATTTTCCCAGGAGGCAAAACAGCACAGAGGAACAGAAGGTATGGTATTATGTCTTGGGTTTGTGAGCCAGCGGTGTTTACAGTGAAGAGCAGGAGAAGGTTAAGGAACTGTTTATCCATGTTCAAGAAGGGGCAATTCTGGGAGCTAATCAATACATGACCTGACAAGTGGATCACTATTTCATCATTTTTCTCTCTCTTACAAGTTTATGAACTTGATTGCATTTTGTGCCAATCAATCTCTTGACAGGTTTGACTGGGTGATTTTTGTAATTTGTTATTGTGAAGAAAATTTTTCTACTATGTTGTAATAGTGGGGAGAGGGTTGGGAGGCCATCCATGATGTATTAGGGTGGAGCAAGGCTGTCCTCATGTAGGCGGGAGCTGTACTTACTAATGTATCCTTGTAAGGGGCAGGGAAACAAGTGTGTTAGTTTGATAACAGGTTCATGAAAGGCTGTACAGAAAGTTTTGTTGTTGGAGCTGTGATAAATATATCTACTTGTGATTTCTGGAGTCTGGTTAGTATATAAAAATTCTGGCATTCTTAGCTTGATGACTTTAGCTAGTATAGAAATAAAGCATTCATCATGAAAGAGAAAATAACATGACATCTTACTATAGACTCATTCTGTGCCATTATGGCATCAATTCCTCTGTAATGATATCAAAATACACATCATCTTCACTTTAAGTAGTTTTATATTATATGCATAGTGCTAAAATTAATTTTCATAAAAAAACATAAAAATTCTAAAATTAGCAACAGTCCTTAGATGTCTTGGCAATTTAATACTGGCTCACTTTTACTTCAGGCGATGAATTGCTTTGTCCTATTTTGATGAGTGTAACAAGGTGTCACAACATTCTTTACCTACAACAAAACTTAAGTTTTAGAAAACTAGTTCTATCTCCTTGTTTTTCATGTACCACACTAGGAGCCAATGTTATATGGGTTCATAAGAAAAGGAAAACATTTAAAAAGAAACACTACACTATTGAAGTAAATCTGAACAAGGAGTTTAGAGAACACACAATTAAAGGTGTTTTCATGTGACATGTACTTGGGGAAATAAAAGAAAGAACTGCCAGAAATTCCAAGGCAGATATTGTTAAGAATGCCAGGTTGGTGGTCAGGACTCTCTGGGTCGACCATGACTGTGGTGTGGAATATCAATATTGTAAGTGTCTCGTGCAACAGTTTTGTGCTGATCACTACATGTGCACATGGTCATCTTTGTGCAGCTGTGAGCTAGGAGACCTATATGCCTTTACAAAGCTGCTTGCCATTTTATCTGGGGGCAAAGCTACCCATTTTATTTTCTAACTATAAGCTGAGACTCAATTCTCCATCAATGTTGTTTTGTCTGGTGAGGAGTTTGCCAATATACTAAAAATTAGCAAGTTCATGTAATCTTAAAATGTCAAAACTAAATCTTGAGAAAAATTTTCTAAATCATTTATAACTGTTCATGAAAACTGCAACAATATCTCAGCATTCAACTGGATCTAGCATCTCATCCCTGCAGGTTATATCTTCTTAACAACAGTCCTATGAAATGGTTAACCATCATACAATGCTGTGTTGAACTACCTTCAATGTTACTTCAGATGGCCTGAATTCTTACAGCAATTTGGGTATACTTTGCAAAAGTTAATGGTTGTTACACCAATCATTTTTTTGGCTCAGCCAATAAAAGAGTAGAAAATGAACCCCAAATTCTTTGTAAGATGACAGACCATATAATGCCATCAGCCAACTAACTATTCCCAGTGACCTGGTAAAGTATTTCCTTTTGCCCTTCCTTACACAGTTTGCATGTTTGATGTTGTCCTGAGGAGAAATGGGTCACAGAAGACAGTGTACAGTTGAGAGTCTGGTAGGCCACCAATGCTAACAGTCCACTCTAGGCCTATGAGTTTTTACCCTGCTCTTGGCTTCTACTACTCCTCTGGGCTTTACACACAAATCTACAGCAAGCCACCAAGATCATTTACAAAGACTAGTTAAGCCTGTTCAAGCACTGATGGCCTCAAATTTCAAAATCTATCATTATCTATGTGCATTATAAATGTGCATGGTGCTCATGCAGTGAGGAAGGATAAAGTAACAGGTTGCTTAATGTCTAGAGCATGTATCTGCTGTTCATTTATGTCTGATGATACATCTTCCAAAATACTGAAAAGCATTATCTAGTTGAAGGAGAAAATGACAGTCATCTTTTTTATTACTCAGTCCTGGCTTTTTGCATGACTTGGCAAAGCAGAAGAATAATACTGAAGAATTGGTCTGCAATATCCTTTGTCTATCAACATTCCAAACAGGAATTAAATGACTCGTTTCAAACAACTCTGATTTACTTTTTTTCTCCAAATCAAGTTACCTTACATATGCAACCAGTTAGACACGTACCATCTTCATCTGTGCGGACTAGCTGGGGGTCCGATTTGACACCATCCCCTATGATAGTTCCCGCCAGCATCCACACTCTGTACTCTGTCCACTTCTGCAGGTTGGTAATGAGGTAATCCCGCTCTGTCGGCTCAGATATCGTGATCACCGAAGCATCTGAATCTGGTCTTGAGTTGTTGACATACATGAGTTTGTAGTGGGTGATCTTTCCATGTTGCTTGTCTTCAGGCGGAGGTTCCCACTCCACGCGGATTGTCTCCGAGTCTTCAGCAGCAGCACGGATGTTGCTGGGAGGAGCACCTGGGACTGTAAGAAAGGTAAAATACTCTTATTAACATTTTTTACACCTAGGAGGATATTTATGCATAGCATGATAACAAAGGAATTGCATGCTCCTTAGATATGAGCACTGTTTTGATGCTTGCTATCTGGTTGCTTTAATTAAGAGGAGAAGTCACAGGAATCTGTGTCCCTTTCACTTCTCCCCCACTTCATGCTTGCAATAAATACATGAAATTACTTTGATATTAGGAATACATACTTGCTACACTGGAAAGTATAACTTGTACATATGATCTTCTGACAGTAAGTCCTTCAGCAATAAGATCTGAGAAGTCTGTTAGCCCTTTTCAGTAGGCTGATGGTACTTATATAAAGACTATAGTCTACAAAAACTCCATTTAAATCCTTATACTGGTGCATATTACTTAAGCATTATCACCGTACAAACAGTTGATTTTTGCTGTTTTACAATCGGTAACTCTCCAGTTCAGGGACAAGGTGGTGTAGGACTCCAGTTCTGGCAACAGTTCAAAAAATAAACTATGATGCCAAACCAGAAGCCTTTACATCTTGAATCTACCAATATACCACAATTAGTCCAGAGAGCTTCTCACTATCCTCATTTTTTACCTCACACTATCTCTCTAATTCTCATTATCTCAGAAAAAAAAATATATAAATCTAACTAAGGACATAAGAATAAGAATAAGGACTAAGAATAAGATAAAAGTAGAGTTAGTATAAGGAGAGAACCCAGTTACATTTTCCATAATAATTCTTTTAGAAATAACTATCTAACCGAATTTCAGACAAAAATCAAAATTAAAGCCTGTGCTGGCCTTGCTACAGCAAAAATTCTAACCTTCAGTATTTCAACAGCATTTCCATCTATCTTTATGAATAAATGATGCATTTACAAATGGAAAATAAAACTTCAAAGTAATGATGCTTCATACACTTTAATACCTATAATCAATCAATTAACACTGGAAACACAGTTTTATATTGTGATTTTAAGTATTGAGATACATAAAACTACAAATAATATCACTAATTAAGTTAAACTTGATCATTATCATGCATCATATGCAAGCATATATATATATATATATATATATATATATATATATATATATATATATATATATATATATATATATATATATATATATATATATATATATATATACTTGTGTGTTCGTGTATGTGTACATAAATATGTACATGAATGTGAACATGTATATATGAATATATGTATGTATGTATGTATGTATGTATGTATGTATGTATGTAGGTATGTATGTATATATGTATATATGATTGTGCATATATATATATGTATATATATATATATATATATATATATATATATATATATATATATATATATATATATATATATATATATATGTATGTATGTATGTATATATGATTGTGCATATATAAATATATGTATGTATGTATGTATGTATATATGATTGTGCATATATAAATATATGTATGTATGTATGTATGTATGTGTGTGTATGTATGCATGTAAGCATGTTTGTATGTTTCTATGTATGTATGAATATATATGTATATATGTATATGTTTGTATATATTCATATAGGTATATAAATATATAAGCATCTCTATCTATATTTCTCTATCTTTCTATGCATATATATATTTATATATAGATATAGATAGATAGATAAATAGCTAAAAATACAGATATAGATATAGATATATACATATAAACACACACACACATATAAATACATAAAATATATGTATATATATTTTTCAATTAATGCTGAATTGATTAATACTAATCATAACTAACACCAAAAGATATCCATTATAAGAACAGACTGTTAAAATGTAATGGCATGCATAACTAGGGAGTAAGTCTTCCATAGGTCTTAGGCCCCTCCAGAATATGGGTATTTGACATTTTCAACAACAGCACTAGGTAGTACCTGATTCTTAAATGCAATGTTGAAAGACCTTGTTGTGATATTTGGTATGAAGTGAGTAAAAATAAGATCTAAAGAATTTGAACTAGAAAGTTGGAAAAATGTATTTATATATAAATATATATATATTATATATATATATATATATATATATATATATATATATATATTATATATATATATATATATAATATATTATATATATATATGCTTATATATATATATATAGATACATATATATATATATATACATATATATATATATATATTCATATATATTTTTATACACATATATATATATATATATATATATATATATATATATATATAATATATATATATAATATATATATATATTATTATATATATATATATATATATATATATATATTATATATATATATAGTGTTCTATTTGAAACAACTCTCATCCACATATAGGATTAAATATCAAATAACCAGAGAAAAGATACTTCTGTATCAACCTAATATCATCACATGGAAAAAGCAGAAGACTTCTGGCCATATTTTTCATCCGGCCCCATTGTATTCTAGGCCCTTGGAACCATTCCTAGTGGATAATATGGCACTGTATAAAACTAATCTGAATTTCAAAATGATTGCGAATACTGTCAGTTACTAAAACACCTTACTCTAAAGTGCAACAGTACCAATCAATCAAATCTGAAAAACTGAACACTAAAATAAAGTTACTACTACAGATAAACAGATATAAGGGATAAACTTATTAAGAACTGTGGTCAAGTTTGAGACTTAACTGTGATAAACCAAACCAGCTAATCTATATAAAGCAATACAACACTACTTCTATGAATGCAAACAAGAGATATGCAGTCAGTATAACATATAAGGGATGTGATCTTTCAATAATGATAATATTATCAATAGAATATTTGCTGGCCAAAACTTCTTCCCAGTGATAAATCTTTGTATTCCCACATCTATGATGATGTGTTTAGTTATAAATCAAGGTGTGTGTGTCTATGATCATAATTTCCCCATTTCCAAAAAAAACAAAAACACGTCTAAATTCTCACTGGATTGGCAAAATGCCAATGACTTACATGAATTTAAAAATAGAAGAAAATCACATCCCTATCATGTATGCTAAATCCCGCACAATACTAAAAAGTATAGGAAACATCTTAGCCATACAGTGTTCCTCGGTGCGGACTGAGATGGGCGCAGTGCTGGCACCTTCCCCTCGCTGCGATCTAGCTGCCAGCCACAGGTTGTACACTGTGTTGGGTTGAAGGTTTTCCAGAGTGTAGCTTTCACCCTCAGGAATATTCTGCTGCTCTTGTCTCTGCAATTTAACATACATTGAACATTGTTTGTTTAATAGCCTCTCAATGCTGATCTGAAATATTTCAATTTGGTAATCTAAGAAATAATAAATACTCCCCATTCCTTGGGAAATATTCCTCTAAAGATTTGCTGATGATTAGAAAGTATTTACTTGTACTCTCTTACTGATATTGAAAAGGATGAGTATTAATGTAGTTAGAATACCAATTGAATCTGTTATCTGGTTAATTACAAATACTCTCATAATCTTTAGCAAATTTTCCACACACCAATCTACTCCCATTGCTGTTCAGCATCAAAAATGACTTATTTGATTAATTGAAGGAAATCACTATTAGAAACTGGAATGATAACAGCAAGTTACATGACAAAATCCTAATGGCATGTGTCACTCCCTCCAGGCCTTCATTATTGCAGGTAAATGCCTTGATCACTCATGAAAAGTCCTGGATACAACCTGAATGACATACTGCAAATTATCATTTTGTCTTTGGTCCTATTTATCAAAATATATCTTAAATGACAGATTCATAATAACTTTAGGAAAGTATATATGACTCTTCTCTATTTCATAAGATAACATAGCTGTCATAGACTGTAGGAGGATACTAGAAATTAATAAATGTCTTTCGAATCTCCTGCCCAACACTTCAATATATTTATGGTGAGCACCATTAATATTCTTTGTAATCTAATAAGAACATCTCATAGTAAGAGACACAATGCCTATCAATCCCCAAAGGGCGACAAATTTCAGAACTACATGTTAATACACACTTGTGTCAGTTCAAATTACACAATACTAATAAGGACAAATTGGGCATTATAAAATACAAATACCATGCACATTCTTCTCACCTGAGTTGTAGAATCATTCCAATACAGTTCATAAGAAATGATATTCTCTCCTTGGTGGGATGGTCTGGTCCAACTGAGTTCAATGGATGTTGCTGTAACACGTGCAGGATGCAGGTTGGTAGGCTGGCTAGGTACTGTAAAGAAGATATTGTCATATTTTTAATCTTATTATATCACAATACCAATATGTCTAGATTACTATCACTAGATGAGTATGGCTGATGAGTAAACTTAAATCAGTTCATTTTATCTAGTCAGAAGCATTTAATTCTCTTATGATTTCATATCAAAGAAGCTAGGAAATATTGTACAGTCAGTTCAGGTCACCTACTGGTATATTTTGTTTTAAAAAATGTTTGGAATCTGGAATGAAAAGAGGAAACTCACCTCCTTGCTGAGTCTTGACTTTTACAGGGTCAGAGAGAGGTCCTGGTCCAATGCCTGTGTAAGCCTGCACACGTATAGTGTAGATCGTGTGTGGTGTTAGGTCGCTGATGGTTGTCAGCTTGTTATCCTGCACTGGCTGACTCTTCCAAGATTGAATGGGCAGAGATGGATTGGTGGTGTAGTACAGTTTGTAGCCCTGTAAAAATCCAGGAAAAGCTTTAGATGGGGTTTCTTTGGTGGACTAATCTTTATGTGAACTTTTATGTTTCTTATATTAAAAACTACAACTTGTGCTACTATAATGGTACCTGTAGAATCACAAATCATTACCAATATGATCATGATGAAACTAATCATTGTACATCTGTGTACATATAAGCATATTTGTGTGTTTGCTTTATAAACATACACTTAAACATACGCATTATATTCCAGGACTTTATTTTTTTAACCTGGCAGAGCAAGACTGTACCAGATTTTTCTCATCCATTATCCAAGCCAACAGCTACCCATTCTAAATTCAGAAAGATATCATTCCAGTAATTTTTTTTCAAGAGCACCAGGACAAAATAAAAATGCCTAATACAGGAGAAACTTTGAAACCTGATTAATTCAACTAATTTTGTATTTACAAAAAGAATATCAAGTGGGGCAAATCTTCTACTCTCCACCTGCACATTAAGCTGTGTTTCAGGGAAAAGAAGTGAGAGTAAATTAGAGAGAATGAAATATTTAAATGCTTTCAGCCATTGTAGACTGCTTCCATATGTACAATGCCAGCACCCCCTGAAGCCATCTTTTGATTTATTTAGCTTCTTCTCTTTCTCTATCTCCTGTTTCTCCAATTTTCTGTCCAGAGTCTTCGTATAAAAGGCATACATGAAAATCATTTTGTATCATTATGCTCACTGGAACCTTGAATAATTATCAAGATGGTAAATATAATGTGATGATGAGGTACATGGTGGATTAGCACAACGGCTAAGGAGAGTGCAAACTGTACTGGGGGAGTTTTCATGTTTGTTCATTGTTCATAGAGAGAGAGAGAGCCTGTGTAAGGGTGAGAGAGTGAGAATGAGGGTGAGAGAGTGTGAGTGAGTGTGAGAGAGTGAGTGTGTGAGAGAGTGTGTGTGTGTGTGTGTGTGTGTGTGTGTGTGTGTGTGTGTGTGTGTGTGTGTGTGTGTGTGTGTGTGTGTGTGTGTGTGTGTGTGTGTGAGTGAGTGAGTGAGTGTGTGTGTGTGTGTGTGTGTGTGTGTGTGTGTGTGTGTGTGTGTGTGTGTGTGTGTGTGTGGGTGGGTGGTGTGGGGGTGTGTGTGTGTGTGTGTGTGTGTGTGTGGTGTGTGTGTGTGTGTGGGTGAGTGTGTGTGTGGTGTGTGTGTGTGTGTGTGTGTGTGTGTGTGTGTGTGTGTGTGTGTGTGTGTGTGTGTGTGTGTTGTGTGTGTGTGTGGTGGAGTGTGTGTGTGTGTTGTGTGTGTATGTGTGTGCGTGTGTGTGTGTTGTGTGTGTGTGTGTGTGGTGTGTGTGTGTGCGTGTGGCGTGTGTGTGTGTGTGTGTGTCTGGTGTGTGTGTGTGTGTGTGGGAGTGGGTGAGTGAGTGAGTAAGTGTGTGTGTGAATGAGTGAGTGAGTGTGAGTGAGTGAATGCGTGTGTGTGTGAGTTAGTGTGTGTGTGTGAGTGAGTGTGTGCGAGTGAGTGAGTGTGTGTGTGAGTGTGTGTGTGTGTGTGTGTGTGTGTGTGTGTGTGTGTGTGTGTGTGTATGTGTATGTGTATGTGTATGTGTATGTGTGTGTGTATGTGTATGTGTGCGTGTGCGTGTGCGTGTGCGTGTGCGTGTGCGTGTGCGTTTGTGTGTGCACGAGTGCGCATCTGCGCTTACTTGCTCATAGGATCTTTAAAAAACGATTCCCACCATTGTCATCCTCACCATCAACCCATCCAAAAAACAAAACACCTGGGGGCGAACTTCCTCACCGTGATCTGGCCGTTGGGGACCTCTGGCTCGTCCCACTGGATGACCATCGTGGACGACGACAAGGGCCGGACGTGGACGTTCCTGGGCGCGCTTCCGGGGTCTGTCGAAGGAGGAGGACGCGAGGGTTAGGAAGACCTTGGCGGGAGATGATGGGGCTCTCATATGCTTTTTTTATTTATTTATTATTATTTATTTTTTTTGGCTTTGTTTTTACTCTATACAATTTTTTTTTCTAAAATGTGTATTGATGAAGTTTCTGAATTACCCTTTTTAGATATAGTATTCTGACGATCTGATAGTATTTTTCTTAAGCTCAATTGCAGGATTTGAAGTAAAGTGAAGGAAGACATCAGCCTTTAAATTCTTGAAAACTACAATAATAATCTATATACTACAAGATCTTCATCTGTTACTCTGTGGGAATATTTAAAACCTGCAAGACTCAGCCACTCACACGAGATGAGACTTTCTCGTGTGCTGTGAAAAAGGGCTGTCCAAACTGAGCTGAACAAACTTCACGGGTAAAATGTCTTGGCTAAACTAACAAAGGAAAATGAATGTGAATGTTATGACGTAACAGAAGAACAAAAATGTTAAGAAAACGAAACAGATTAGAGAGAAAAAAAAATCATCCATGAATTTCAGAATGCAAGCAAACACCAATCCAAGATGGCCACATGCAAAGAGGCATAATGCAACGGTGCAATCACCCTGGAATATTAAAGAGAAAAAAAAATCTGAGCCCATCCAGGGAAACTGCGAAAAATACATAGATTTAGACGTTTTGTATTTCCTCTTCGGGAAAAATTCTGAAGCCATGACTTCCTCTTGTATTTTATCATTATTATTGTTATAACATATACCATACCGAGACTCATTTCCACTCCGCAAGGAATGAGAACCTTGAAAGATCAGAGGTCAGAGGTCGGGGGTCAAATGTCAAGACGTCATCGGCCTAAAGTCTAAGTGAAACGGCCACTGGAGTAATAAAAAAAACGTGAAAGGTCAAACCAGTTTGTAGGCTATTCATATTTGGAATCCAGGTCATGTCAGAAGGTCAGAGGTTGCTAAAAGAAGAAAAGGAGGTAGGTCACACACCCGAAAAAAAATGGAAAAAAAGGAAAAATAGAGAGGGGAGGAAAGGTCAAAGGGTCAAATTCATATCATATTCTACCATATCCTGCAAACAGAATCTCTCTCTTTACTTCCTTGATGTTTTGTCTTCTTTCTTTGCAAAATTCCACCGATAAGGTCGACCTAGAACCCCACAAATCGGCCTCGAGACCCAGCTCTCCCCCCCCCCTCCCCCTCCTCCTCCTCCTCCTCCTCCTCCTCCTCCTCCTAGTCCTCCTCCTCCTCCTCCTCTTCCTCCTCCTCCTCCTCCTCCTCCTCCTCCCTCCTCTCCTCCTCCCCCCTCCTCCTCCTCCTCTCCTCCTCCTCCCCCCCTCCTCCTCCTCCCCCTCCTCCTCCTCCTCCTCCCCCCCCTCCTCCTCCTCCTCCTCCTCCTCCTCCTCCTCCTCCTCCTCCTCCTCCTCCTCCCCCTCCTTCTTCTTCGACTCCTTCTACTTCGCCTTCGCCTCCCCCCCCCCTCTCATTAATGGGCAGGTACCACGGGTATGCGATTACATGTACCTTCAGGCATGTTCAATGACGAGAGGCAACGTGGATGAGGTTCCGTAATTAATCTCTGGTATGTATGAAAGAGCAAGAGAGAGGAGAGAGAAGAGAGAGAAGAGAGAGAGAGAGAGAGAAAAGAGAGATGAGGAGAGGAGAGGAGAGAGAAGAGAGAGAGAGAGAGAGAAAAGAGAGATGAGGAGAGGAGAGGAGAGAAGGGAGAGAGATTTGTGTGTGTGTGTGTGTGTGTGTGTGTGTGTGTGTGTGTGTGTGTGTGTGTGTGTGTGTGTGTGTGTGTGTGTGTGTGTGTGTGTGTGTGTGTCTGTAGTTAATTATCCAGTCAAGTAATCACGATTTTTTCCTCTCTTTCTTTCCGTTCACTTCGCCTTCCTTCTTCAGAAATAGTGAAGGCATTCATAAACTAACCCCGAGCATAATTTCGAACTTACCTCAACATAATTTCATTACTTTTTTGCCGTTAAGTTCGTTTAGGAACTTAAGGAAATCATTTTTTTAAATCCCATCACTACATCATCATTAGGACGGGTTTTTTTATATACATATATATATATTTTTTTAATAAATATATATATTTTTAATTATGACTTTTCTTGCGGTGTTTTGTCATGTACGAAAATAAATAAAGAAAGAAAACGAGGAGAGCGAGTGCAGTTGGGAGATTCCATTCATTAATTGCAAATAAAAAAAAACATCCATAATCACGTATGCAGCTTGCATTTTTCCCCCAGGATTTTTTTTTTTCGTGCCACTTTTTCGAAAACTTTTTTTTTTGTTTTCATACCTCAGCAATTGATCAATCTGTGAATGATTAAAATAAAGGGAAGAAAAAATTGGGAGGATATTCGCCAGGGAGATTTGAGTCCTGCACAGACACAGGCATATACTCGCTTACGTACACGTACACATACACGTACACCGTACACACGCACGCGTCCGCATTCACACTCCCACCAGTCCCCTATCCCCTCCCCCAGCCCCTGTCACCCCCTTCCCCGTCCCCCCTCCCCCAGCCCCTGTCACCCCCTTCTCCTCCCCCCTCCCCCAGCCCGTCACCCTCTTCCCCTTCCCCCCTCCCCCCGTAGTCAACATGAAGGCCAGGAACAAAATACTGACACTGGAGCTAACTTTCAAAACCACATAATGAGATTCCGAGGCCGACAAACTCCCCCGCTCCGAAATTACTGCAACGCACCAGCGAAAATGCCCAGCTGGAGGGCCGCGGCTGTCTAACGTATGTGCTGGATGGTGAGGGTATTGCCGCAAGGTTGGTGCGCTTTCTCTCCCTCTCTCTCTCGCTCTTGCTCTCGTTTTTACTTCCACCCTCTCTCCCTGTATCTCTCTTACTCACACCCTCTATTCCTTTTTTTTCTTCTCTGATAGATACCCTCTTTTCCTCTTTCCCTTTCTGACAGCTACTGTATTTTCCTATCTCTCTTACTCTCCCCTATCTCTCTCTTTCTCTCACCTCTCACCTCACACCTCTCTCTCTCTCTCTCTCTCTCTCTCTCTCTCTCTCTCTCTCTCTCTCTCTCTCTCTCTCTCTCTCTCTCTCTCTCTCTCTCTCTCTCTCTCTCTCTCTCTCTCTCTCTCTCTCTCTCTCTCTCTCTCCCTTCCCCCTTTTCCTTCCCATCTATCCCTCTCCCTTTTTATTTGGATTTGGTTCCGTGTTCTCTGTTATATCGAACGTCCAAAATCAGCCATGGTATTTACGATGGAGTTGGCAACACTTCTTCGGACAGATGCCCGTATTTAACATATACTATAATATCGAAAATCCAAAAGTTGATGACAAGTTGCATGCATACCCGAAAGCAAATAATCATACGCGTGCAAATAAAGAAAAAAGGAAAAAAAAGTCAATCACGATATATGCATGCACACTTTGTTCTGTTTAGTTCCCGCCTTTTTTTTATTGTGAGTGGCTATTTTAGCATTCGCCTGCCTCGTGTTACTATCAGATATTTAGATTTGCATGTGAACGTAACACACACACACACACACACACACACACACACACACACACACACACACACACACATACACACGCGAGCAGCCCTTCCCCGCATTATCTCCGCCGTCTCATAAAATCCCAATCGCGCGTGCTTTGACAACGACGCCCATAAAACAAAAACAAAACAACAACAACAACAACAAAAAACAATGCGGCCCCGTTTAAGCAGCGGCCAAACTGCAACTCCAGAACTGTTCTGGGCATTAATTAATTAAGCTGAAAAGCCCCCGCGGGGATAAAAGCACTCAAGCCTATACGGAAACGGCTCTGTTCTTGGCGAGGCGGCGCGGCGGCGGCGGCGGCGTAGCGGCGGCGGTGCAGCGGCGGTGACGACGACTACAAATCCGGCGGCGGCGGTATGCATGGAAGGAGGGAAGGTGCAAAGAGGGATTGAGGGAAGGGAAAGAGGGAAGGAGAGAGGAAGGAATTGAGGGACGGGAAGGAAGGAAGAAGGGAAAAAGGGCGGCGGCGGCGGCGGAGGTTGCGGCAACGCCTAATCGCCATGTGTAATGAGCGCGGACCCCCATTAGGCCGCCGAATCACCCTCGCCTCGAAATACGGACAAGTCCTTCCGCTTCCACGGTCGCCGATATCATTCGCAAACGTCCGGCAATCCTTCCGGTTCTTCTTTTCGTGTTAATTAGAGGCATCGGCGCTGCTGTTATTGCGCTTACATTTACTCTCGGCTCTCTGTTGCTTCTCTCTGCTCGTGCGACTGGATGCCTGGGCGAGGGGGAGGGGGTTGAGAGAGGGGGGAGATGGATTGAGAGAGGGGGAAGGGGGGTTGGGCGAGGGTGGTTGAGAGGGAGGAGGGGGTTTAGAGGGGGAAGGGGGGTTGGACGAGAGTGGTTGAGAGAGGGAGGGGGTGAGAGGGGGAAGGCGGGTTGAGAGAGAGTAAGGAAGATGTATGTATACATGTATATGTATCTATGTATGTGTATATGTATGTGTATGTGTATGTGTATGTGTATGTGTATGTGTATGTGTATGTGTATGTGTAAGTGTAAGTGTATGTGTATGCGTATATGTGTGTGTATGTGTATGTGTATGTATATGTACATGTATATGTATGAGAGAGAGAGAGAGAGAGAGAGAGAGAGAGAGAGAGAGAGAGAGAGAGAGAGAGAGAGAGAGAGAGAGAGAGAGAGAGAGAGAGAAAGAGAGAGAGAGAGAAAGAAAGAGAGAGAGAGCGGCTAAGAAGTAGAGAGAACGAAAACAACACATCAAATAAACATCGTATTTTTCTACCTACGTACCAGCAAAGAATACTGCCCAGCCCAAGGTGTTGGGAGATGGGTGGAAGATGGGTGAGGAAATCAGAAAAAAAAACGAATCAGCAGCAAACATTTTGAAAAAAAAGGAGAGACTTCCCGAGGATGAAATCAAGGGCGAAAATCAAAATCCAAGTGAATAAAACCCAAAGATCATAAAGTGACATAGACACGAAAAAAAAGGTAGCCCGGGCGAAGTAAGGAACATACGGGTGAGATTAAAAAAAAAAAATGAACACGACGAAGAGGGGAGATAGGAACAAGAAAAAAAGAGAGAAGAGGCGAAGAGGGGATGAGGAAAGGTAAGAGAGATTAAATTACCTCCTCCGTATTTATAAAGTTACCTTCGATCCCAATTTTTCCCCTTAGGGTCAGAAGGGTGGGTGGAGGGGTGAGGGTGTAGGGGTGAGGGTGGAGGGTGAGGGTGGAGGGTGATGTGGAGAGGGGATGGGGGGAGGGGGAGGGTGTAAGGGGGAGATGTGGAGAGGGAAAGAGAGCGAGAATGAGTGGAGAGAGAGGGGGGGGAACTGTGCCTTAACATAATGTTAACCATTTTAGGAGTCTTTCCTGACGAGATAAAAGCGGACGGGGGCGAAGGGTGCCACAGCCAAGGAAGGGTCGCGGCTCTGCCTGCACCTGCTCACGCCCACCTCCCTTCCAAGCTGTCCCCAGGCCCTGCTAGCGTTGCCAGACTCTGCCACGTCCTTGTCAAGCTTATCCTCCGCTTTCTGAACTTTATCAAAGTTCCTGTCAAGCCCGTGACGCCCCCTGTCAACCCCTATTATCTCCAGCCTCCCCGACACCTCCTATCAAGCCCGGGATCACGCCAGGGAGCAAGAAGAGAGCGAAAGGGGAAGGGGGAGGGGGAGGGGGGAAGGTATGCAGGTAGTACGGGGCCATAATAATAATAATAATAATAATAATAATAATATAATGATAATAGTAATAATGATAATAAATATAATAATATATACCGTATAATAACAACAACAATAATAATCATAATAATAATAATAATAAATAAATAAATAAACAAAAGTAAATGGAAGACCCAACATACAAGTGACAAAATCCCAGGCCCTTTGGTTTCCCAGCTCCGTGTGTTTGAAGATCCTTTCCCCCACCGGCTTCCCTGCGGCGCTACTACCTATCCAAAAATGGCGCACAAAAATGTTCTTTTCCACGTAGCGCACTTAACGGCGGGATTGACGTGATAGACACCTTAAAAGAAGAATTAAATCAAAGAAAGAAAAAAAAAAGGGAGTGGGGGGGGGATACGTGGAAAGGGAAAAATGACAAGATCTCATTGACAAATCGACAAAGTTTTGTCGTTAATGTTAAAAGTATCAAGTTATCCATCATCAGAAAATTACTTTGTCAACTTGAAGGGTAATTAGCTGACGCGGCATATTTAACGACACGGCCCTCCTTTCTCACCCCCCCTTTCTCTCTCTCCATCTATCCATCGTTTTCTCCCTTCCTCCTTTCTCCTTCCTTCCATTTCACCATCTATCCATTCTTTCTTTCCCTCCTTTCTCCCAACCTCTCTTCCTCCCTCCTTTAGCATTTCATCCTATCCTCTCCCTTTCTTCCTTCTTTCCTCCCTTCCTCCTTCACCCTTTCCTCTTCCTCTCCCCATCCCTCCCGTGCAATAACTTCCTCTCTTCTTCCCTCCTTCCAATTCATCCCCCTCCCTCCATCAATCCATCTCTCCCTCCCTCCCTTCCCTCCTAATCGCCAGAGAGCAAACGCCACCCCGAAATAACACGCGTTTGGCTCCAATTAACTCCCCTACATTGTCCCAAGAGCTCCGACCTGCCGAAAATTCCCAGCATTCAATCACGTCAAAATTCGCTGCCGCCTGCATTAACCTCTGCGGCCACTACCCTGCCCAGCCCCATAACCGCGAGGAGACGCCATCTTTAAATACCTTTTCAGAGACGTATATTTAACTCCGGCGTACAAAAAAAAAGACGAAAGGAAAAAATATATATAAGGTTGCCAAAGAAAACGATGAACCTTTTTCCCCCAACTCTGTCCCAAATGGCCTGGGGACACAACTTGCCTCGAGCGAAAATTGAAATAAGTTCTTTGAATGGCTGATGATTTCCAAGTCTCCTATAAAAAATGGAAAAGATACAAGAAAGGTTAAATGGTCACAGGGTACTGGAAAAGTCATATCAGAGGGTGCGGTGGGTACAGTACAGCTGGGTAGCCCTTAGGTTATCCTTTCCTGTACCTCTTTTTTGATGGCTGTATTCTTAGATGATAATGTACCGTAGTTTTGTGATGTTGATGCTTTCCGTAAACCGTTTCTTAAAACCTTACTATTTCCTGGTTCACTGGTGTGTTTTTCTTTTTGCAACCTTATTTGAGTACATTACCGAATTACCGTCGACATTCTACCTTTAGATATTGCCATCGTCTTCACATGTCTATGACAACTGTGCCCACGCGAATCACTAAAATAAATCCACCATTAACAACACCTCTTAACCAAACCCTGTTACGAAGCAAGCTCATAACTCCACCACATAGTTCCATAAACCCTAATTCAACCCAAGCCAATTTTCGCGATATCATGCGCATCAACCCACCTCCCTCGACCTCCCTTGACCCCCCCCTGCCCCCCCACCACAATTCTGGCTCTCTCGTCACCTCTATCAATCTTACCGGGTCCTACTGTCAGACGGGCCGGGGGGGGGGGGCGATGAAGGAGGTGGAGGAGGGGAAAGGGGCGATGAAGGAGTTGGGGGAAGGATATAGGAGGGGAGAGGAGGGGAGAGCATGATAGGGGGATAGCGAGAGAGAAGGCAAGGTAGAGGAGGGGGGAAGGAGGACAAGATAGATAGAGGAGGGGAGAGGAAGGGAAAAGCAGGATAGGGAAGGATACGGAGGAAGGCATAATAAAGGAAGGGAAATGGATAGAGCAGGATGGGGAAGGGGCGTAGAGGGAGGAGCGAGAAGGAAGGCTAGATATAGGAGGGGAGAGGAGGGGGGCAGGGTAGGCAAGGGGTGAAGAGAGAGGGGCGTGGCAGAGGGGGGAAAGATAGGAGGAAGGGGGGAGGGGGCCATGTGCGCGCACCCTGGCGTTATTGCCATGTCATAGAACGTCTAGTCATTTAAATATAATGAGGCCACCGCTGTATTATGCTAATGGGATTATATATCTAAACACAAACAGCATGATGAAACTATTATCTCACTAAGGGAGAAGGAGGGAAGGAGGGAGAGGATAGAGGAGAAAGGAGGGTGGAGGGTGAAGGGTGGAGGGTGGTGGGGAAGGGGATGGTAGGAGGGAGAAAGGGAGAAAGAGAGAGAGAGAGAGAGAGAGAGAGAGAGAGAGAGAGAGAGAGAGAGAGAGAGAGAGAGAGAGAGAGAGAGAGAGAGAGAGAGAGAGAGAGAGAGAGAGAAAGAGAGGGAGAGAGAGAAAAAAGGAAGAAAGAAAGAAAGATAGGAAGAGAGAAAGAGAAAGAGAAAAATAAAAATAAAAAGAGAAAAAGAGGAAGAAAAAGAGAAAGAGGGAGAGAAAAAAAGAAAGAGAAAACAAGAGAGAGAAAACAGAGAGAAAGGCTCAAAAAGGCACAAACAAAAATATAAGCAGTATTTCCCCACCTCCGTCCCGACGTCAACATCTATCAGAATACTGCCACTCCGCAATACATGCAAACACAAACAACTTTTTTTCTCTTTTTTTTTGAGGGGGGGAGGCACAGGAGCAGGAAAAGTTTTGTGCACAAACTTGGTCTAACCGAATTTAAGGTGCTTATGGAATACTTCACAAAACTGGAGATCCGCCTTCGGAAAAAGTTTAGCCCCGAAATAAAGGTCTGAATCCCTTAGCTGTGGCGAGGCGAGAGCAAGGTCGTTCCAGGCCTTCATCGCCGGCTGTCAACATTAGACCTTTACAGCCACATCATAACCAGCGTCCGTTACAGCTCCTTCGCCGCATTAGACGCGCTAACGTCCCGAGGAGGACCGGCACAGGGTGGGGGCGAGAGCGAGGGCGAGAGCGAGGGCGCGCTCACGGGGCTGTAAAAAGCCTACAAACACCTGCCTCTTCGGGAGTTATGTCGCGGCGGAGTGTCATGGCAGGATGGGAGGGCGGTGGTCGTCCCTCTCTCGCTCTATCTCTTTCTCTTCCTCTCTCCCTATCTATCTGTCTATCTATCTATCTCTATATCAATATGTGTGTGTGTGTGTGTGTGTGTGTGTGTGTGTGTGTGTGTGTGTGTGTGTGTGTGTGTGTGTGTGTGTGTGTGTGTGTGTGTGTGTGTGTGTGTGTGTGTGTGTGTTAATGTCGTTGTGCATTCAAGTGTATATCTGAGTCTGGACTCTTCTAATGCTTCTGCAGACGGGACCCCTTCCTAGGCAGGGGGAGCTTCGCCCTCCTGCCCAGTCCCCTTTCCCCCGAATTCCGGGATTTATAAATCACGCAAATTTCCGGCCTGCTCATTTTTCGTTTTCCTTGAACACTAATCACGTGAGCAGTTGAGCCCGCGTTAATATCACAATCTAATCTAATTGCATATCAACAGCGCTACCTCAATTATTATACAATTAAGAGTGAAGTGCTGACGGATGCATACGTCAAACGGTCATTTCAGACCAGATGGAGTGGGCCTAACATGGTGCACGACAAATGGGCGATCAGACAAAGTATTTTGAAATAGTTCTAATTCAGAGATCAACCTTCGACTCAACCAAAACTATGTGCTAGAACATGTACACTACAGGTGCAATCATGACCAGTTTATTTTTTTTTCTCTCTCTCTCTCAAAATCTCCTTTTCACTATCATTCTCTCTCTTTCACCCTTTCTCTCTTTCTTTATTTCCTTTATTCTCTGTTTCTTCATTTCTTCTTCTGCATTTCTTCTATCTGTTTCTCCTTCAATCCTTTCTTCCCTCTGAGTGTGTGTATCTAAGGAGCACAGCGGATGAGGAGGGGAGGGGAGGGGAGGGGAGGGGAGGGGAGGGGAGGGGAGGGGAGGGTGGGGAAGGATGAGGGGGGGGGGGGTCGCATGGCCAAGCCTCCGAGGCCCTGATCCATCTCCGGCACGACAGAGCCCCTCCGACACGAGTCGATTATGTGCCGCGTGCGGTCTGGTGGGTGAAGCTGGGATGAAGGAGGGTGAGAGTTTGAGGAAGGTACGGGTGAGGAGTGAGGGTGTGGTGGAGTGAGGGAGGGAAAGTCAGGACGAGGCAGATTTGTATAGCTACGTGCGGGGAGGAGGGGGGGCACGATTGAACAAACAAAAATCCCTTTTTCTTAAGTAACCTTTCTGTTAATCTTGCTAACATTTTTTTCACATTTTCTTTTAATCAGCTGAAGGCTTTGATGAATGTACCTTTATTCGAATTTTTAAAACCAAACTTTATCCTGCCTTCACCCGTATGCCTTTCAAATCTTCCTCTTTCAATTCCCCTTACCTCCCGTAACTTATTGCTAGTTTTCCGAGGTCTACCCTACACCTCCCCTCCCCCCCTCCCACCTTTCTACTGCCTCCCTTCGTTTTATTTCCGTTTTATTTCCATTTCGCATTCACACCACTGCCTTCCGTTCTATCTTCCGTTCTCCTCGTCTGACTTCTACTTCGCCTTCGCATCATCCCCGTCTTGTGCGTCCGCATGTGTGCGGGCGTGTAAGCGCGCGGGGGAGCTAAACAGGCGGCCAAGCGCCGCCGACACTCCGGCCGACACGACAGCGCGAGCGACTGGAGAGAAGGCAAGCGAGTCCAAGCGTGTCGCTGGTAACAGTGAGATAATCACTTACGCCGGACTCCATTTCCATTTTTCATGATAATTCCATTTCGAGCGAGGCGCGCCGGCTCCCCGTTCCGGCTAATACCATTATGAAACTCGACTGCGGGCAAGTCAGTGGCCTGGGGTCGCCCTCCATCCCGCCGCGTGTTAGCGCCTATCAATACGAGAGCGATGACACGCGTGGGGCGGGCGGGTGGACGCACCGACGGACACCGCCACGCAGCACGAGCAAGTCCCTCTGCCGGCGTCCGGAGACAGAGCTGTTGCCGTAGATACCGCATTTGATCTATATCACGGACCGTTTTTATTAACATTGATATTAGTATTGATGACAATCATAATAAATATAATAACAATTGTAGCAAATTCTACAGCAGAATGTTGAAGAACATACAAACACATATTGAAGACGAGAAACTAAAAAGCGAAAAGAAAGAGAAAAAAAGAAAACAAAGGCAAAATGAAAACACAAGGGAAATTCGGCAAGCGATCGACGTCTGCCATTCTTCCACCAATTCCACTTTCCTCAAACACTTCCTCCACCTCCACCGGAATCTCAACCTCAACCTAATACTCCTCCTCCTTCTCATCATTTCTTCTTCTTCTTCTTCTTCTTTTCCTTCACCTCCACTTCTTCCTCTTCATTTTAGTTTTTTAGTTCCTTTTTCGCTTCTTCTTCCTCCTCTTCCCCTTCCTCTCTCCTATCACCCAAGGAAAGAGGGAAAAGAAGGAAAGGGAAAAATAAAATTAAAGACAAATTGAAAGAAGATAAGGAAAAGAAAAGAACAATTTAGGAAGAAGAAAAAAATAAATAAATATCACCACACGAAAAAAAGGAGATCACATCAAATAAAAAAGTGAACGCATGAAAAGAAAAATACAAATGAAGGAATGAATTAATACGTCAATCACTTATTTTTAGAAAATGAAAATAAGGAAAATCTTGATGACGAAGGGAAAAGGGGCCTCCATCAACTTCAGAAAAAAATAATGAACATTATCAAAGGAATGGGGAGACAGGGAGGAAAGGGCGGAGAAGGAGGGGAAGGGCTAGGACGGAGAGGTAGAGAGGGAGGGAAGGACGGAGACTGAGGGAGAGAGGGAGGGAGAGGAATGGAGAGAGAGAGAGAGAGAGAGAGAGAGAGAGAGAGAGAGAGAGAGAGAGAGAGAGAGAGAGAGAGAGAGAGAGAGAGAGAGAGAGAGAGAGAGAGACAGACAGACATGTAGAAAACATGTAGAGGGGAGAGGCCGCAAACAGAGATGAGAAGGGAATACTACAACACCCAAGTAAAATAAAGAGTAAGCAAACGAAGACCCGAGCGAATAGACGGAAAACGAAAGGGGGGAGAAGGGGGAGAGTTCGAGGGCCCGATAGTGGGGGAGGGGGGCGGAGAGGAAGGATAAGGGGTGGCAAGGGAAGGGTGGATGAAGAGTGGAGAATGGAGAGGAGCGAAGAGAGTACAGTAAGACAGGGGAAGAAGGTGACGAGGAGAAGGTGGAGGGGCGATGGAGAGAGAGGGGGAGGGGGGATGGAGAGGGGCATGTAGAGAGTGGGGGAAAGAGGCGAGAGCAGAGAAG
The DNA here is from genome assembly GCF_977035675.1 of Penaeus japonicus. Lineage (NCBI taxonomy): Eukaryota > Metazoa > Arthropoda > Malacostraca > Decapoda > Penaeidae > Penaeus > Penaeus japonicus. The sequence goes on along the minus strand of NW_028234425.1, from coordinate 28,299,018 downwards.
GGGAGGGGGAGGGAAAGAGGTAGATACAGAGAGGAGAAGGGGGTATGGAGGTAGGAGGGGAGGGGGAATGGGTATGAAGAGAGAGAAAGGAGAAGGGGGTAAGGAGACAGAGGGGAAGAGGTATGAAGGAAAGAGGGGAAGGGGGTAAGGAC
>NW_028234425.1:28286366-28293866 GCF_977035675.1 Penaeus japonicus | reverse complement strand
CGTCCTCCTCCCAACATGACTTGCTTCCATTCCTCACCCCGACCCGCCAAACGAACAATAAAATTCTACGGTCAATCACGCCATGTTTACATATGTTCCACTTCATCCTCCCTCCGACGAACTGTCCTCGGGACAAATTTGCCCAGAGACGAAAATACAAACACGGCCAGAAAATCATTTTGATCAATTCTCTTTAAATAACAATAAATTCTCCGATCAAATGACATGGCAAACATGGCACATAAACGGGAGAACGCAGGCATAGATTTACATTTTCCCAAACTGAAGAACGGGGAAACAGCATTCCTCTTCCCTCTTCTTTAAGCAAACGTGACACGGGGAAAAAAGACACGTAGGTAGGGAGAGGAGAGTAGAAGAGACGAGAAGGGACAGAATGGCAGGATTGGACAGGGATGAAATGGAAAGGAAAAGGGAGGAGAAGAGGAGAGGGGAGATGTAAGAATAAATGAAGAGAAATAGTGGATGATGACAGGAAGGAAAAACAAGAGAGGGGGAGGGGAGGATAGGAGGGGAGGGAAAGAGAAAGAGAGAAAGAGAGAGAGAGAGAGAGAGAGAGAGAGAGAGAGAGAGAGAGAGAGAGAGAGAGAGAGAGAGAGAGAGAGGGAGAGAGAGAGGGAGAGAGAGAGAGTGTATACATCGTTATATCTACACATCTGTACAGGTCCAACCCTTGTTTTTTAAGCGCAACAACCAAACACCGTGCGTTTTGTGAAATAAAAGACGGACTTGGGAAACAGAAACGTTCGCAACTTTGCATTCAATCTTCAAAAGGATTTTTCCACAAATCTAAAACTGGAAGTATCTGGACCGAACAAGCTCAAGCAAAGAACCAGTGTTTGCCCATGGAAGCAGTTACACGGGTGATGGAATGTACCCTAATGTTACGCGGGTGATCGAATACATCTTAATGTTGGACGAGTGATGGGGAAAGGATGGGGGGGGGGGAGATTGTGACAGACGGTGTTTTGCAACTTCCTATTACATGCCAAATGCTGTACCCTGACAGCGATGGCCTTCACCTGACATCACACGGAAGACATGACACTACACTACATCGCACGGCCTAAATACGCCACGTGTTCCCGAAAATGACATGACGCCAAAGGAATTGGCAGACAATGCATGGCTCTCTCCCCCTCCACCGTCCACCTCTCGACGGGGCTCGAGGAGGAAGAGGAGGCGAGGGAAGACGGAGGATGAGGGTAGGGGCGGGGCGGGAGGAGGAGGTCCCTCTCAAACGACAGATAGCACGATAAATGAGGAGCACAACAGAGCCGTGAGGACGTTCGTAACGAGAAAAGTTGAGCGGATTTATCAAAGGTTCAGCGACCTTGGGAAGGAGAGACAAGGATAAGGCTGAGCTGGTGCTGAAGGAGGCCAAAAGGAGGACGGGAAAAGGAAGAGAGGATAAAAAAGGAGGAGGAGATGCCATAGGAGGAGGAGGATGTGGTGATAGAGGTAGTGGAGGAGGAGGAGGAGGAGGAATGGGAAAGAAAGGCAGTTGTGGGAGAGAAAGTGGGAAGTAACAAGCTTTCTCTAGCGGTTCACACAAGCATATTATGTAAACTGCCAACGCACTAAGTACATAACCTTCCTCTCCCTCCCCTCCCCCAACAACCCAGCCCCCCTCCCCCCATGGACGCCAACCCCACGCCTTCCTCTCACCTAAAATGTCCTAATATGCATCCAAATTATGGTCGTTGAGTTGTTACTAGCCCGGGCGATGATGGAGGTTGATAGACGGTTGGATGGGCGGGGAGAGAAAAAGGGGGGGGGGGCGTGGAGGGGAAGGGAGGGTGGAAAGGAGTGGGGAGGGATGGAGGGGTAGACGGAGAGGGAGATGGAGATGGATGGGGGGAAGCGAGGAGGGAGGGAAGGAGGAGGAGGAGGAGGAGGAGGAAAGGGAGGAATAGACGGAGAGGTGATGGAAATGGAGAAGGAAGAGAATATGGGGAGGGGAGGGGAGGGGAGGAGGAGATGGGATGGGGATGGGTATGGAGAGGGAGAGACAGAGAAAGAAAGAAGGAGAGTGAAAAAGCGAGACAGACAGAGAGCAGTCGATGCAGAAAATCAGTAAATGATGCGTTGCTCTGCGGTTAAGAGCTTGGCTGTACACGAGCAAAAACAGTAGTATCTGTGACGCTCCAGCCACTTTAATCCAATCAAAGTATCTGAATGCCAAGTGGCGCCGTGAAATATAAAATGATTGGTTCCCTGGTTCTCCACAACACGGTTCTGCCGTAAGGTGCCTTCTGGGGATAGTTTCCCCATCCGCATACACATATATATATACTGCTCCAAACACAAAGACAGACGAACACACGCATAGAGAGACAAATACATACACACGTACATACATATAACAACGACCACCAGTGTGCCTTCCGAGCAGAAACAGGATCCCTTAGTGCAGTTAACGCACATAGCAAAACAAAAAGAGCACGTAATATCAAGCCATCCTATCCCCATCCTCCTCCTCCTCCTCCTCCTCCTCCTCCTCCTCCTCCTCCTCCTCCTCCTCCTCCTCCTCCTCCTCCTCCTCCTCCTCCTCCTCCTCCTCCTCCTCCTCTTCTTTCCTCCTCCTCCTCTTCTTTCCTCCTCCTCCTCTTCTTTCCTCCTCCTCCTCTTCTTTCCTCCTCCTCCTCTTCTTTCCTCCTCCTCCTCCTCCTCTTCTTTCCTCCTCCTCCTCCTCCTCTTCTTTCCTCCTCCCCCTCCTCCTCTTCTTTCCTCCTCCCTCCTCTCTCTTCCCTCCTTCCTCTTCCCCTACCACGCACCACGAAATAACGGAGGCCTAAAAACCCGACAAAAAATAAAAACAAAACTAAACAACAGTAAAACATAAAGAGCGTAAGTTCAGACAAAACAAGAAAAAATAAAATAAAATAATAAAAAAATAAAAATAAAAAGAGAGAAACGAAAAAGAAATGACAAAAGAAGGAAATAAAATAACAATAATAAAAAAGATGGAACAAAAGAAAGAAAGGAAGAGATGAAAGATGGAAGGAAGGAAGGAAGGAAGGAAGGGATGGAGGAAGGGAGAGAAGAGAGAGAAAACGGTGTCGACGAAATCCCAGGCTCATAAATCCGGCAAAAATGTGTGAGGGAAAAGAAGCCCAAGTGAAGTAGTGTAAGATTCCCCGCGAAGATGAAGTTAGATGTCCCCATAGTGATGACTGATGCTGCGCCGGGGAAGGGGTGGAGACGGGGGACGGGGGACGTGGCGGGTGCAAGAGAGGGGGAGGGGAAAGGAGGAAAAATAAGGGAGGAGGAGGAGGAGGAGGAAGAGAGAGAAGGGGGACAAGATGTGAAAGGATAGGTGAGAGGGAATGGAGAAAGGGGAGGGGGTGGGGATGAGGTAACAGGAGAGGAGGAGGGTGGGGGAAGTAGGGTGGAGGAGAGAGGGAAAGCGGGGAGGGGAGAAGCTGGGTGGAGGGGAGAGATAAAGTAGAAGGGAAGAAAAAACAGGGAGGATGGGAGAGAGAGGCAGAGAGGATGGGAGAGGGAGGCGGGGAGGAAGGGAGAGGGGACGCAGTGAGGGGGAGGAGGGAAAAGCGGAGAGGAGGGGTAAGGCGAAAGAAATGGAAAACAAGGGAGAAACGAACGATGCAAATGATTTTTTTTAAATCAAGAAAAGAGGGTTAAGTGGAGAAAGAGAAGAAGGTGAAAGGAAGAATAAAAAAAAGAAAAAAAAACACGAACCACAACTCTCTCACCGCCGAGGCCTTACGAACCACCGTCTTCATCGCCATAACCCGTTCTTCTTCAACGTCGAAATATCTCGAGACGTGATGAGTTTAAAAAGAGAAAGGAGAGGCGAGGGAAGGTAAGAGGAGAGGCGGGGGGGGGGGGGGGGGGGTTAAGGAGAGGAAGGAGAAGGGGTAAAGGCCAGGGGTTGGGGGCAGGGGGAAAGGGTAGGGAGGCGGAGGCAGGGGGATAGAGGAGGAAGGTGGAAGGAAGGGGTAGGGAGGTAGAGGAAGGGGAAAAGGGGGTGGACGTGGAAAAAAGACAGGGGAGGGAGGTGGGGTTGGAGGAAGGTAGAAGAAAAGGGGTAGGGGGAGAGGGCGAGGGGGAGAGGGCGAGGGGGGAAGGTAAGGTAAAGGGGATGTGAGACGGTTATGGAGAACAGGGAAGGGGAATGAAATAGGGAGAGTAGGGGATAGGGATAGGGATAGGGAGAAAGGGGGAGAGAGAAGCAGAAACAGAGAAATACATAGAGGAAAGGGCGGATAAGGTAAGCGGCATAAAAGGGATTAACACGACAGAAGAAAAGGGGGAAGAGGCAAGGAGAATAATAAAGAGAGAGAGAGAGAGAGAGAGAGAGAGAGAGAGAGAGAGAGAGAGAGAGAGAGAGAGAGAGAGAGAGAGAGAGAGAGAGAGAGAGAGAGAGAGAGAGAGAGAGAGAGAGAGAGAGAGAGAGAGAGAGAGAGAGAGAGAGAGGGAGAGGGAGAGAGAATATCCTAGAATCAGAGATCGAACCAAGAACAACTAAATAAACCAAGCAACAAACACGAAACCAAAGCAAGGAAAGGAAACACCAAAAGAAAGACAAACAACACAACTATAAACATTCCCGAAGCTTCTCCTCGACATGGCTCATCCGTATCACGAGTTTCTCTTTCCAGATAACTGCCTCTTCCCCCGGATTTCCGTGAAGGCCGCAGGAATAGACCTGGCTCTCTCGCCTCTGTCTGTAGCCCCCGACGTCGCCGCCCATGCAAGGCCACTCGCTTGGATACAAGAGTGCTGGGGAGCAGGCAGAACTCACTCCTCTTTGCCCCTTATTTCCCCATATAAACCTGTAGGACAGACACACATACAAACGTAAAGAAACACACGCACGCACGCACACACACACACACACACACACACACACACACACACACACACACACACACACACACACACACACACACACACACACGCACACACATAACCCCCCCCCCACATACACACACACGAGAACGGCGTAGCAGCCCCCCACCCACCCACCCACCCACACACCCACACCCAACCAACCCGCGATCTCCTAACCGCGCCGCAGACAGATGATAACTGATAGAAGTTAGAAGTATTGGATTTCGATACCTGGAGAGCTCTTGATACCCGGCCAAAAGACGTCTAAACAAACCCCGTTCCGCCAGTACTCAAAGCGCCGCCTTCACACCTTTGCCTCTCCGGGCCTCGGCGAGTTGCACCTGCCGTCGGCTTCCTCTCGGGGCGTTGCAGACACACACACACGAATGCATCTTCGTTCTTTATATGTTTACCTCTTTTTGTCTGTTTGTTTGTTCGCTCGCCTGTCTGCCTGTCTGCTCTCCTGCCCCCCCGTAGCCCTTCATACATTTTAGCTTACCTTTACCACACTATCGTCACAACCACCACACACTCTCCCCTCACCCCCAACCCCTTAGTCATCACGCGTAGCCATCCATTCCCTTTCGAGCTTCCGAAACCTTAGAGCCATTGCTCGGCGAGAAACTATAAATACATAAAAAATAATTAAAAAAAACACATAAACAATTACATTCATCTAGCGGCGACTCCTATCAGCACGTGCATAGCCGACGCGGACAGCCCTGAATAGCCACTCCTATCAGCCATGTCTCCTTCGGATCTTCTTTAGAAACTGAAGGATGGGAAGTGGCGTAAGCGCGAGACTGACCATCTGCCAGTCGGTTTTACGTCTTTCATTCAGGCTGCCTGCCGCTCGGTCATGGCGAAGCACCTTCATCTGTCTGTTCGACTGTGAACCTGCCACTCAACCGGTCGATCAAGGGGAACAACTGTGTCCAGCCGCCCGCTCGCTCGCTCGCTCGCTCCGCCCGTCTCACTCACTCGCCCACCCACTCACTAACAAATCTACCCGATATTCAGTAAAACTAAACTTCCCTTAAAAAAAAGATAAGGAAAACATATTCTCTCTTTCCTTATGCTAACCCCTCTCTCTTTCTCTTTCGCTCTCTGTCTATTTTGCCTCTTTCCTTCTCTGACTCTGACTCTCTCTCTCTCTCTCTCTCTCTCTCTCTCTCTCTCTCTCTCTCTCTCTCTCTCTCTCTCTCTCTCTCTCTCTCTCTCTCTCCGTCAGCCTGCTGGTCTCCCTCCTTGATGTCTCGCCACTTTCCGTCACATTTATTCCAGCTTGTCGTTTCCGCTCATCAAATTTTGCTTTTCCCTCGCCTTCTCTTTCTCTCTTTAACTTGAATTCTCTTTCTCTTTTTCACCTCTAATTCATTTTCTCTCTTTCCCTCTCTTTCTCTTGCTGTCTTTCCCTCCCTTTCGCTTTACCGCTTTTCCCTTTCTATCGTTTTCGCATTCTCTCTTTCCCTCGTATTCTCTTTCTCTCTTTCCCTCGCATTCTCTATCCCCCTCCTCTCACTTCCTCTCCCTCTCCCTCTCTCTCCCTCGCACTTTCTTTCCACTTCCCTCTTCATTAGTGTCGTTCTTCGTCGCACTCCCCTCCTCTGGCCTTTCCTCTCGGTTTTATTTCAATATCAACTTTCATTCCTCTTCGTATGCTTTCCACTTCCAATGCTCTTACTTACAGCTCTCTCCCTCTCCCTCTCCCTCTCCTTTTCCCTTTCCCTCTCCCTCTCCCTTTCCCTCCCCTTCATTCCCTCTTCCTCGCTCTACCCCCTCTTCCATCCCTTCTTCCCTATCCCTTCCCCTCTCCTTCCCCCCATCTCCCTCCCTCCCTTTCTTTCTCTCTTGTCTAAAAAAAGAAGGCTTTCGCTATAAGAATAAGGCTCACGCTTCAAGAGGCGAGATGAGGGCAAACTCAGCATAGAAACAAACTCCGCGCAAAAAAAGAAAGAAAGAAAAAAAAAATTATGGCGGCAACAAAATCACCAGCTCCGAATGTGTGTATACGTGTTTAATTAATAAAACGACAAAGCGGGAGACTCTCATACTATTTTTATTTCTCTCTTTGGCTTTTAAAAAATGAGAGAAGATGAAGGAGAGGGGGGGTGGAGAGAGAGAGAGAGAGAGAGAGAGAGAGAGAGAGAGAGAGAGAGAGAGAGAGAGAGAGAGAGAGAGAGAGAGAGAGAGAGAGAGAGAGAAAATGCGAAGTAAAGAGAAAAGAAAAAATATCAGTTTTGTCGAAACATCTTTTATTGCACTTCGCCCATCCCCCTCCTCCCCCTTCCCCCCTCACCCAAAACTTTAGTAGAGGACAACAAAAACTTTCAACATAATCCGGCACAATTTACCGCAGTAACAACTCTCCGGGAGCCTGTTGGATGCGGGGATTACACGCCGAAGATGCGCGCGCAGGAGAGGCGAAGAAGCGGACGTCGAAGGAACACTGGCACGCACGCACGCACGCACACGCACACGCACACGCACACGCACACGCACACGCACACACACACACACACAAAACAACAACCTCCCCCTCTTACAAAATCAGGCTAAACAGGACAGCATACGGGGGCGCCACAAATCACACTTCTTGATTGGGCGACACAAATCACATGATTG
>NW_028234425.1:28276366-28283866 GCF_977035675.1 Penaeus japonicus | reverse complement strand
TGGAGGGAGGGAGGGAGGGAGGGAGGGAGGGAGGGAGGGAGGGAGGGAGGGAGGAGAGTCTTACAAAACTCCTTCTTTTGAGTCTCTGCAATCCGTGCAATTGTGCCATTCTTGCTTCATGCAATACTAAATCTCTTCTTGCAATAAATGGCTGACCTTCTCTTTGCAATGAGAAACGAGAATTATGCGACCTTGTTTTTTCTATTTTTTGTATTTCCCTTTTTTCGTTATATTCGTTCGAGTAAATGTTGTCCGACGATTCACATGTGGAGTCCACAACCTAAGCCGAAATACCTACCTTTGTTTTGTTTGTTTGTTCTGTTCTCTTTGCACTTACTAGACAACTCTTTCCTCACTGGTATTCTCTCGCACAGATTCGTCCTTAAAACTATAATACTAAATAAATAGATAGATAGACAGATAAGTATATTAATAATGTATAACAAATAATCCGGTCACGATCCATCCACATAAAAGGGAACGAGATAACAATACTTAAGCCACGCGGGGGCATGGGGGGGGGGGGCTAGGAGTTGGAGAGAGAAGGGGAGCGGGGAGGGGGGGAAGAGAGGGAAAGGTAAGGGGAGGAGAAAAGGAGAGGGAAAGGGGAAATGAGAGAGGAAAGAGGAGGGATGGGGAAGTGGAAAAAGGGAGAGAAAAGAGGGAGAGAGGGAAAGGGGATAGACGGAGGGGAAGGAGAGAGAGAGAGAGAGAGGGGGGGGAGGAAAAAAGAAAGCTGAGGGTTAGTGGTAGGGTTCGGGGGGTGGGGGGTATAAAACCTCGACACAAGGGGCAAACGGCTGCTGTTGTTTGGAGAAGAGGGAGTATGAAAGGCAGTCCCGTGCAACATGACCCAAATCTTATTTACGCTGATCGCACAGGCTGAAACGCTCGAACTGCTTGAAAATCCCTTTTATGTCTCCGGGCTTCCTCAGGCTTATTTCTCTCTTTCATCTCTCTTTCATCTCTCTCTCTCTCTCTCTCTCTCTCTCTCTCTCTCTCTCTCTCTCTCTCTCTCTCTCTCTCTCTCTCTCTCTCTCTCTCTCATCCTCTTCCCTCCATCCCTCCCTACTGCCTTTTCCCAAGTTTCCCTCACCTCCCATCCACCCTTCCATACTCCCTCCCTCCCTCCAGCCATCCCTCTCTCAGTCCCTCTTAATTTCTCCCCATCCCTCCCCTCCTCTCCTCTCCTCTCCCTCCCCTTTTCTTCCCTTCCCTCCCTCTCCTGCCCTCACCCCTCCCCTTCCCTCCCTTCCTTCTACAGCCGCTTACGTAAGTAAATCTTGCCAGCATACGAACACGGCCCAAATGGTAAACAAACGGGCCATAACCCCGCAAATTCCCATTCACACACACACACCCGACAAAAAAAAAACGAAGAGAAAAATACATAAAAGAGGATAAATTCCCAATGGAGAAAATATATACAAATAACAAAGTAAAACCAAATAAGAAAAAAAGGAAGAAAAAAAAGAAGAAAAAAAAAAACGAGAGCGAGGTCGGATCAACGCAAAATGTCCGAGTCCGGGAACCGAATGCCTCGCGCGGCCGTCGGTAAATGTTAATAAATGCTCCATAAATAAAATATAACACACGCGAACGAAACGCCATCCTCTGTAAACAAGGTAGGGGAGGTAGGGGAGGCAGGGAGAGGGAGAGGGAGAGGGAGAGAGGAAGAATGAAAGGGAGAGGGAAAGAGGGAGAATGGCATGGTGAGTGGGAGGTGGAGAGGGAAGAGTGGGAGGTGGAGAGGGAAGAGTGGGAGGTGGAGAGGGAAGAGGAGGGGGAAAGGAAAAGAAAGAGGAAGATAAAGAGGGAGAGGGAAGGAGAAAATAAAGAGAGAGAGAGAGAGAGAGAGAGAGAGAGAGAGAGAGAGAGAGAGAGAGAGAGAGAGAGAGAGAGAGAGAGAGAGAGAGAGAGAGAGAGAGAGAGAGAGAGAGAGAGAGAGAGAAAGATGGAAAAAGAGAGAGAAACAAATAGATAGGGAGAAAATGAATAAAGGGACAGAGTCGAAAATCCGGCGAATAGAAAAATAAAAAAAGGAGAACCAGAGAATGCCATTACGACGCTGACCCGGTGGAGATTTGGCGAAGTGAGGGAAGGTTGGGAGGGAGAGAGAGGAAAAGAGAGAGGGGTGGGAAAAGAGGGGGAGAGGGAGGGGGAGAGGGAGGGGAGAAAAAGGGAAAGAGGTAGGGGGAGGGCGTAGGGAAGGGAGAGAAAGGAAGGGGAGGGAGAGAAAGAGGGGTAGAGGGCGGGGAGGGGGAGCGGAGAAGAGGGAAGAGCAAGGATAAGGGGATTATATATATATATATATATATATATATATATATATATATATATATATATATATATATATATATATATATATATATGTATGTATATATATATTATATATATAGAGAGAGAGAGAAAGTGAGCAAGGTGACCCGACGGTGACCTGGAATAGTCAGCCCGACCTGCAACGGCGGACTAACATAGGATTAGAAAGAGAGACTAAAGTTTTGAACTGGATTAAGCCCGCAAGACGGATTAAGGCGGTAAACAATATGCGGCCGAGCGAGCCAGTAACCGTGAACGAGCGAACAAAAAGGTGAAAAACGGAGAAAAAAGTAAAACAAACAAACAAGAAAAAAAGAAGACGCCGAACAGATGTATTTTCTAACAATCTTGCCGACCCTCCCCCCATCCCTCCCCTCTTGTGAAGTCGTAATAATAACGGTAATAACACTATAATAATCATAATATAACTATAATGACAATTACAATAATAATAATGATAATAATAATAATAATAATAATAATAATAATAATAATAATAACAGTAACAACAATAACAATAACACAAACAATAAAAAAATAAACAAAAAAAGACAAAATAGAGGAGTACAAGACGAGGGGAGAGGATTGGGTGATGCCAAATCAAATGAGGGCAAGGCGTGTGATGGGAGACTCGGAAGGAGAGGGGGGAATAGGGGAGGGGGGGGAAGGGGGAGGAGGGGATGAGGGAGAGTGGGGAAGAGGGAGAGTGGGGAAGAGTGTGATGAAGGGAGGATAAAGAAGATGGGAGGAGAGAGGGAAAGGAAGGAGAGGCAAAGAAAGAAAGAAAGAAAGAAAGAGAAAGTGAGAAATAAAGAGAGAAAGATAGAAATAGATAGATAGAGAGAGAGAGAGATGAGGGGAGGCAAAGGGGAGAGGGGGCAGATGAGGCTTGTGAGGTGCCCCAGAGAGACAGTCTAATGTATGAGAGGTGGGCTCGGGTGCAGGTGGCTGGGATCATGAGGACTTAAGTCTGGCGAAAACTTGCCCCATTACCCCTTCTTCGTCTCCTCCCCTCCTCCCTACCCCCTTACCCAACCACTCCTTCCCTCCCTCTTATTTCTTGTCTGTCTTTCGCCGTCGTCATATTCGTATTTTTCAGAGTACTATGCTTTGTTTTGTTTCGTTTTGTTTTTCTCTCGCTTCCCCTCCCCCCTCTCTCTCATTCTCATTCTCATTCTCATTCTCTCTCTCTCTATCCATTCCTAATGCTGTTCCATTTCCAATTTCCAATCCTATTCCTATTCATACTCCTTCCCCTCTCTCTTCTTCTCCCTCTCCTTCTCTCTCTGCCTCTTCCTCTCCTTTTTCCCTCATCCTCTCCTTCTCCTTCTCCCTCTGCCTTTGCCTTTCCCTCCCCTTCTCCCTCTTCTCCTTCTCCTTCTCCTTCTCCCTCTCCTCTTCCCTCTCCCTCTTCCTTTCCCCCCTCCTCTGGCCGCCCTAAACGCCCGCCATCCTCACAAATCTACAAACACCTTGCCCTTCCCTCCCGCCCATCCAAACCAAAGCGCAATATCAGTTCCCTTCAAATCCCATCTAAATGCATCTCTCATTATCACCGTTTTGCAGCCGCTTACTGGTCCACAGTCCCTCTTTCCCTCCGCCGTCTTTCTCTCTGTCCTCCCTCCCCTCTTTCTCTCTGCCCTCTCTCTCTATTTTTGTCTCTCTATTTCTCTCTCTCTCTCTCTCTCTCTCTCTCTCTCTCTCTCTCTCTCTCTCTCTCTCTCTCTCTCTCTCTCTCTCTCTCTCTCTCTCTTGGGAAGAGAGGGAAGGGAGGAGAGGGGTAGGTGCGAAAGCTATTGTGTTAGGAAGGACTGTGGTCGTCTGCGGACGGTAGGAGAGAGGAGAGGGAGAGGGAGAGGGAGAGGGGAGAGTGGAGAGGGGAAAGGAAGGAGGAGACGGGAGACGGGGTGAGGGGAGAGAGGGTGAAAGGGTGGACGAGGTAGCAGGTGGTCGAGGCCAGACTCAATCTGACCTGGAAATCAACTTAGTCCACTCGTTACGGAGACCCCCTTCCTCCCATTCCCCTTCCCCAACCCCCACCCCTTTCTTCCACCCCCTTCTCCTCACCCAGGCCGGCTCCTTCCCCCACCCTCTTCCCACTCACCGACACCCCAACCTCACCCCATCATCTCTCTCTCTCTCTCTCTCTCTCTCTCTCTCTCTCTCTCTCTCTCTCTCTCTCTCTCTTCTCCCTACCCCCACCCCTTCTACTTTCTGCTAAAGGTGTTAACATTGGGCCGGCCCTCTGCTCTCCCCGCTTTGCTTTACATACTATTTATCTTTGTTCACTTCGTCTCCTTTCTTTTGTTTTCTCTGTACTCCCTCCTTCATCGCAGGCCATCCCTCCTTCCTCCGTTCGTACAGTTGGTGGTTCTGGACATTCGGGTGAATTCACCGAGAGCGACACAGAGAAAAAAAAAAGATAGAAGAGATGAGGGAAGAAAGGAAGAGAGAGAGAAGAGAGAGAAAAAGGAGGGAGGGAGGAGAGGAGAGAGAGAGAGAACAAGGGGGAGAGAGAGGAGAGAGAGAGAAAAAGCGGAAAAGAGAGGAGAGAGAGAGAGGGGGAAGGAGGAGGAGAGAGAGAGAGAGAGAGAGAGAGAGAGAGAGAGAGAGAGAAAGAGAGAGAGAAAAAGAGAGAAAAAGAGAGAGAAAGAGAGAGAAGGAGAGAGAAAGAGAGAAAAAGAGAGAGAAAGAGAGAGAGAGAAAGAAAGAAAGAGAGAAAGAGGGAAAGAGAAAGAGAGAGAGAACAGAAAATCGCTCCTCGTCAACACGTAGTAAATCGAATAGCGTAATACAACTGACATTTATCACTTCAACAAGGCTCCCCAAGTCTACTCGTTAATTATAAACAGCCAGACACTTCCGCAGGGCTTGCCACCTACATTCGTATCTCGTATCTCGTGCAAAAAAAATATGCTCTGACTATTTGCCTCGCTTGATATTAATGCAAAACACAAAATACATGACCGAAACATTCATGCAAATCAAATCAACAACTTGCAACATTTTCATACCTTTAATCTCATCAGAAACGATTGTCAATCTGATCTCATAATACTGACAATTACACACAAAATATCGCATCAGCAATCCGGCGCGTTGACAAAATACATCATGCTTTTCTTGTAAATCATCACACTAAAATATGTGATGACGACGCAGGGCGAACATCTGCAGGTTGATGACGTATCGACCCTCAACCATTGATGACGTCATCGATCCTCAACCATTGATGACGTCATCGACCCTCAACCATTGATGACGTAATCGACATTCAACCATTGATGACGTAATAGACCCTCAACCATTGATGACGGCATCGACCCTCAACCATTGATGACGTCATCGACCCTCAACCATTGATGACGTCATCGCCCTTCAACCATGGCTGACGCCTCCAAGCCTCAACCATTGATGGAGTCCTCAACCATCGGCCGGAGCTTTGATGCCTCGCGACCCGAAGCGATCCATCGAGTTTTCACACAATATTGCGACGATATAATTTCCCTGAAAGCTTGCGTCGTCATATGATGCATGAAGGATCATATTGATCACGAAAGAGACGACGACTAAAAAAAAAAAAGTCCTTGCAACGCTTGGTGGGAAATTAATGAATATTTTATGGATGTCCTATGTCGTTATGTATTCTTGTCTTTGTCTATATCTATCTAGTTTCTATCAGTACATAAATATAGAGACGTAGACTGATTTATATGTTCGGTCACAAAACTGAGGAGGAAATTCTTTTCTGGAGATCTTTGACGTTCTAAGCTCAAGCTCACCCCATTGATCTAGATTCGCTCCCCCCCCCCCTCCATCTACCCATACAAAACCATAAAAATAAACAGGCAGACAGACGTGCAGACCAAATTCAATACAGACCATCAAACGAAACTCAATCTCCCTCTCTTTGAGAACGGGGAGAGATGTGCTCGCAAACTCGCTCGTCCTCCCTGTTCTCTGCCTCGGGTCTTCCTCCCCCTCCCCCTCCCCCTGCCGACCCCTTCCCCAACCCACCCAACACCTACCACCTATCCTTACCTGTACCATACCTGTACCTGTACCTGTACCTGTACCCCTCCATTCCCCAGAGAGAAAGAAAGAGAGGAGAAAGAAAGAGAAAAGGAGAAACGTGAAAAAAAAAATATTATAAATAGAAAGAGAGAAAAAAAAAGTGAACGCGAGAGAGAGAGGAGAGGGGACACAGCAGACAACCGAGAAACCCCGGGCCAGCAAGAGGCAGAGCGGCCGAGCGCCAGCCACCTCCAGCGCCAGACAGACAGACCCTCGTCCAGCTCGTGCCAGGTCGGCGGCGCGTGCAAATCGCTAGTCATCGCCCGAGAAACGGACGCCGCCACGCACTCACAGTTGCACAAAGGGAGGGGAGGAGAGGAGGGGGAGGAGGTGGAGGAGCAGGAGGAGCAGGAGGAGCAGGAGAAGGAAAAGATGGAGGAGGATGAAGAATACAAAAAAGATGAAGAAGAAGAAGCAGAAGAGGGGGAGGAGGAAAAAGAAGGAGAAGGAAGAGGAGGAGGAAAAAGAAGAAGGAGGCGGCGAAGGAGAAGGAGGAGGAGGAGGAGGAGGAGGAGGAGAAGGAGGAAAAGTGAGGAGGAGGAGGAGTAGCGTCCCGGACGAATTAATTGGAACATTGAACGATCGGTGGCGAAAAAAGGGAGGATTTCAAGAGAATCAAATACTCATGAATGGCGGGACGTGCCAGAATGCAAATAAGGGCGGAAGTCCGATGTAACGCATCTTAATTAAGGGCCTAATTGCGCCATCCGAGATGAACAAAACTTAAATGAAATTAGCTAAACGTAAATGACTGCGAGTGATGTTAATTAGGACGTGGCGATGTCCTGCGTAATGGACGGATAAATAACACGTGAAAAACGGCAACTTGGCAGCTGGCAACGTGCAACAGGGGAGGGAAGTGAAAAGGATGTTGGCGCTCAGGTAGTCCTGTCAAGATCAATTGCAACAAGAATGGCAATGGATGGTGATGATGATGAGATGATGATATGATGATGAAGATGGTAATAATGATGATTATGAAGATGATGAATATGATGACGACGACCACGACGGTACCAATAGCGATGATAATTACGATGAAGATAAAAATGAAGATAATGACCATAACACCAAGAAAACCAAGCAGTTCCGGCGGCACTCGAAGGG
>NW_028234425.1:28253866-28271366 GCF_977035675.1 Penaeus japonicus | reverse complement strand
GAGGGAGGGAGGGAGGGAGGGAGGGAGGGAGGGAGGGAGGGAGGGAGGGAGGGAGGGAGGGAGGGAGGGAGGGAAGGGGGGAGGGGGAGAGAGGGAGAGCGAGGGAAAGATGGGATAGAAGGGAGAGATAGATTGAGCGAGAAGGAGAGAGAGAGAGAGAGAGAGAGAGAGAGAGAGAGAGAGAGAGAGAGAGAGAGAGAGAGAGAGAGAGAGAGAGAGAGAGAGAGAGAGAGGGAGAGGGAGGGAGGGAGGAGGAGAGGGGAAACAAGCGAAAAAAGGGAGAACTGAACGCCGATCACCAAAACAGCTTCGAGGGGCCTTGGAACGTGCTCGAACCAGGCATTATGGTGATGAGAGAAAAGAGGGAGGGAGGGAAATGAAGGAAGTTGAAGGGGGAGAAGGGAGGACGGAGGGATAGGGGAGAGGGAGGGAGGAAAGGGGAGGAAAAAAGAAATATGGTTAAGGAGAGGGGGAGAAAATAAACAAAAAACGAAAACACTGAAAAAAATGAGAGGAGAGAAGTGAACCGGAGAGAGAGGGGGGGAGGGTGGAAGGAGGTGAGGTGGGGGGGGGGGAGAGGAGAGAGAAAGAAGGAGGCAACAATGACTACCTCTCATCCACTCTGCCCCTTCCCTCCACCCCCTAACCCTCGTTCACGTCATATATTTCCGGCTAGGAGCGCCTAAAGCATATAAAACTTGCGATATGATAATCCTCGCGAAGTTATGGTAGGAAGTTATTCCCGGAGTTACGACAGGCCGGGAGGAAGCGCAGGAGAGCCTCCCACCCTCCCACACACACACACACTAACTCCACTCACAACCCTCTCGTTCCACCTATAACCCCATCACTCCACACTCACCTCATCCACAATCCCCTCCACCACACTAACTCCACCCCTCCCTCCACCACACTAACTCCACCCACATCCCCCTCCACCACACTAACTCCACCCACAACTCCCTCGCTTCACACTAACTCCACCCACAACCCCCTACTCCACACTGACTCCACCGGAATAAGCCATCACAGTGCTGCTATACACTTAAACCATAAACCAAACATCTTTATGCGCCAAAGGAGAGTAAAAACCCAGGGCTAGCCACGGCAAGCTAATGTCTCTGCCACCTGCCGCCCCTAGCATCCCCTTGGCACCCTGGTACTCCCTAGTATTGGTACCCTCTTGGCATCATTGGCACTACTACACTCCTATCACCTCTTGGCACCCCTTTAAACCCTAACACCACCTAACACCTCTTGGCACCCTGGCGTAATTGGCGCTCCTGTACTCCCATCACCCCTTGGCAACCCCCTATCCCCGGTTGGCACCTTTTGGCATATTTTGGCACCCTAGGATGCTGCGTCTGCGATAGCGAAATAGCCATGACAATAAGGAAGTTCCGCAAAACTGGACCGTCGCAGATATTCCTGTGACCGCGAAGGGGGCAGAATCATGCACTTCCTCCATTCGTCATGCGAGAGGAGTACCTTAGTTTCCATCTCTCTCCCTCTCTCGCTCTCGCTCTCTCGCTCTCTCAAGATGGTATTTGCTTCGGAAGGCATATCACTTCCTTTGACTATCCGCAAGTCGAAAAAGTCTCACTATTTACCCCCTGTCCCGGGAAAAGGCTGAGGGAGTAGGATGGAGAGAGAGAAAGAGAAAGAGAAAGAGAGAGAGTTAAATAAGAAAGAGAGAGATAGAAAGAAAGCGGAGGGGGTTGGGGCGAATATACATGGTTTCATCTTCCTCGCCGCTATGGTTTCTTATTCCACAACCAAGAAAGAAAAACCGCCTTTTACCTTCCTTTCTTCCGTCGTCCCACACGGCGGCAAGAAAAGACGGCTCTTAAGACGACGACAACGGCGGACGGACGGAAGACTTCATTCCACCCGCGCCATTCCCCTCTCCCCTTTCCCCTCGCTCCTCGGGCAGCGCAAGAAATCATCGCCCCTTAAAAACACGACGCCACATTATTCTCCACTTCTTTCCTCCTCCTCCTCCTCCTCTTCCCTTCTCCCTCCTCCCTCCCCTCCATCCTCACCCCAAACCCTCCTTCTGCCGACCCTTTAATCGTCGCAAGAATTTCCGCTTCTCCCAGGAATTAGGACTCGGGATTCTTAATTAGCTCTCGCTGACGACGATGGCGACGACGACGACGACGACGACGAAGGCTGTTTCTCTTAGCTGGCGTGTGGCGAATCGACTCGTCTTATTCGCTTCTCCCTTTCTTCTTTCTCCCTTTTCCGCTCTTGGATTTCATGCCGAATACATGTTCGCATTATTCAACAAAAACAAAATTGATGGCGCTTATCTCCCCGCTTTATCTAAAACAGGAAATTAGACTTTTATCTCTACATCGTGTGTGAAAAAAGGATCGTGCGGTTTCAAGCCGCACTTCAAAGGAAGCATTACGCTTACAACCTCTAAATACCTATGGGATATTACTGGAACTTTAAAACACGGAAGAACGTAATCACAGTCGCTTCAATCCGGCAGACCAAACTTTACCCATTACCGACTTGAACTGCACTGTACCGGCCACTGTGCCCCACAATACACCACATACTATACCCTTCACTGTAACCCCTCCCTTCACTATACCGTTCAGGATTTCCGATGCCTCTCTCATCAAGCATCATTTTCGACTGTCACGAGTCCAATCAAAGGCAAGCGCTCTCAAAAGAATACTTTTTTCTTTTTTTCTTTTTTTAATACACATAATTTTTTCCCTCCCTCGCACTTACGCGAATTTATATTCATCCCAGAAACTGTTTCGCAATTGCGGCGTTGCGCTTTTTCTCGTTAAACAGCCTCGTTCCCCCTCGTCCCTCCGCTGGAATACATCACCATGAAAACATGAGCGGCCCCGCGTCATCCTCTTCCCACCTCAAAATGAAAATGGTTTAGCACTTTTATGATACGGCTGACAGAGCCATGCGCGGGAGCGGGAGGGGGAGGGGGAGGGGGAGGAAGATGAAGGGTGCTTGAGAGAGAGGGAGAGAAGGCGGGAGGGAGGGAGGGAGAGAGGGGGGAAGGAGATGGACGGAGAAGCAGAGGGGGAGAGGGAAAGGAAGAAGGAGGGAGAGAGAAAGAAAAGAAAAGCGGAAAAAAGGAAAGAAAGAGGAACGGATACAAGAATAGCCCAAAGGGAAGGGAGTCCAAAGGGAAGACCCACCCGAGTGGAGGTTGATGTTGAGAGGGGAGGGGGGTATAGTGGGAGGAATGGATGCAACTATGACCTCGACTGCCGCCTCTGCCAACCGCAAGCGGAGAGCCATTCCACCGGGCTAAGGTCGACGGCCGCTGGAACTCGACTCTCCCGCATGGCCGCGCTGGCATGGCACGCTTGTATATTTCCGGCGCTCGACACACGCAAAATACGACATGCTCGGACCGAACAGGGAACGGTATCGGGAACAAGGGAGGGGGAGAGGTGAAGGGTGGGAGGAGAGTGAGGGTGGGGGGAGAATGAGAGTGGGGGAGGGGGAGAGAGTGAAGGGGTGGGGGAGGGGGAGAGAGTGAAGGGGTGGGGGAGGGGGAGAGAGTGAAGGGGTGGGGGAGGGGGAGAGAGTGAAGGGGTGGGGGAGGGGGAGAGAGTGAAGGGGTGGGGGAGGGGGGGAGTGAAGGGGTAGGTGTAGGGGGAGAGTGAAGAGGTTGGGAAGATGAGGTGTAGGGGTGAGTTTGGGAGGTGGGGGAAGAGAGAGGTAGGTGGGAGAGAGAGTGAAGGAAGTGGAAGAGAATAAGGGAGGTAGGAGAGAGTGAGGGAAGTGGAGATAAGGGGGCGAGTGAGGAAGATGGGGAGAGTATAGAAGCGGACTCTATACAACAAGGGTCGAAGGGAGGATCCCTAGACGGGTGGGGGTATGGAGGGGGTAGGGGGATGAGTGCACGATCTACATCTAAATTGAACGCAAATAAAACCAAATACAGTGTGATTGTTGGTTTTCACTCACGGGAATGGCCAAATGTAGCACGCAATGCAAATATAGCCCAATAAATAAGTAAATAAAATCCCCGCTCCTACTAAATTCAACACTTGAAGCCTCATGAAAATGAAATAACATGGCAGTTCGTCAATGGCTGCTGTTTACACGAGAACAAAAAGGAAAAAGGAAAAAAAAAGGAAAAGTGAACAACTATATTTCACCCCCCTTTACAGAAAAAAACGTACACCTTTTGTTTTTTCTTTTACTATTGCAAAAGTCAATCGAAAATAACACAGCTGCAACATGCCCCGTACTTGCAAGCACAATGGCCGACCTCACGTAAGAACGCCGCTAAGCTCAAAAGCTCGTCAATACGCAGGCACTACATACGGTAAACCTCAAGCAAAGCTATGGAGATCAAAAGGGCATTGTCGGTCTCAATCGGTTCGATATAGAGAAAAAGAAGAAAAAAACACAAATGAAAAAAAAAATAAATAAAAAATATATAAAATAAAACAATCTGAATTCGCGTAACGAAATGGAATATTTTGAGCATTTTTGTTTCTGAATACGTAAGACCTGAAATAACGAAGGTTGAAAAAAACAAAATAAAATGGAAAGCAATAACCCAAAAATCCCTAGAAAATGAAAAAGTTTCAGAGCGAGCGAGCGAGCGAGCGAGCGAGCGAAAGAGAGAGTGAAGGAGAAAGATAAAGAGGAGAGATAAAGAAGGCACACACAGAAGAAAGAATATAAGGAAAAGAGAACATGAAATAATAAAAGACAAAATGGTTAACAATATAAAAAAAAGTCTCCCCGCCCTGTATTCGTCAAGGTGTCGTTTCGCAAATTACAAATATCACAGATTTAATACTCCGGTTTTCTGGTGTGAAAAATCGTTTCCACGTAGATTAAACGCCATTATATACGCATACTAGCTCGTTCGTGATGCAGATTTTCGGGGGCGACGGGCGAAAAAATAAAAAAAAATAAACGAAAGGTAATGAAAAATACCGTAAATACCAGCAATGCCTGAGCCCGCCCAGCATACTCTCTCCTCTCCCTTCTTCCTCTATATTTTCTATCTCCTTCCTGTACAATAATTCTAAAACGAAATTCCCTCCCCCCCCCTCTTTTTTCGTTCCGTTTCACTGGTTTCTTTTTTTTCTCTCTCTCAATTTTGGAACGGCTATAAATTCTAGGCGACACCGAAATCACTAACGAGTTTTCTTTTCGAATTACACGCCTACTATGTGCAGCTTGAAGTGACGCCACGATGACATATGTCACGCGCTGATTGGTCAAGGCACGCCCCCTTGCTCAACCAATCACCGATCGATCTTCGATTTTCTAGGAGTCTTGGCGTTTGCCAGAATTCTTACGGTGGGTAATTCTGTTATTCATATATAATGTACGTGTATTTATACAAGTAGACACTGAGAAATATACATAAGCATACACACACACACACACACACACACACACACACACACACACACACACACACACACACACACACACACACACACACACACACACACACACACAAACACACACACACACATTCCAAAATATTCAGCGGCTGATTCCTTCAGCACATCATCGCTGAAGTGTCTGCCTCAAAAGACCTCCATTGTAGAACATTTACGCGTCTCTTCTTGTGTCATCCTGGAAAACGTGTCAGCTCAAGAACTTCACAGAACAAGGAAAAAAGATCGCTCTTTTTGTAAATAGAAGTAAAACTAACGATAAAAAACAGGTTCCATTTAATTCCATTTTCGGCTATTCACATGCAATAAAACCTGAGAACAACTCGAAAAAAAGAAAGAAAGAACGAAAGAAAAACTGAAAAGATGAAAAAGAAGAAGAAAAAGAAAACGCATTCTCCGCTCAGCTTTAACTCGAGATGAAGAAGGCCTCGCTCGTGTAAACAAGACAACAATAAGAACACAACAAAAAGCGGAGACTAATAACCCCCCCCCCCTATAAAAAGAGAGAAATAAGTCGGGGAAAAACTGGACGGGAATTCCCAGAAAAGAAAGAAAGAAAGCAGAGGCAGAGAGAGGGATAGAGATAGATAGATAGATAGAGAGAGAGAGAGAGAGAGAGAGTACAGGTAATCAACAAGATGGTACTAGTTTCCCCTCCCCCCCCCGCCCCCGTCCCTTCATTCCCTTGTTATTTTCAACCATTAATCATAACGTGTGTTGCTTCCTGAAAAAATAATTAGATACCCCCTTCCTCCCACCTCCTCTCCCTTCTCTACACCCCCCCCCTACACATACTCATACTACCCTGCCCTCTCCCTCCCCACCTGCCTTCTCACGGCTGTTTACTCAACACATGTGCGCCCCCTCTCCTTACCCCCCATCTCCCCCTCTCTCTCTCCCCTCATCCCATCAAGTCATCCCCCTACCCCCCGCCCCCCGCCCTACCCCTCACCCCACTTCTCACTCAACTTCCCTTCGCTCTCTCGTCTTCTCTTTCCTCGTCCTCCCTCAAGACTTGCCTTTTAGATAGATAGATAGATTGATTGATAGATAGATTGATAGACAGAGAAACAGAGAGAATAAGAGAGAAAGAGAAAGAGAAAGAGAAAGAGAGAGAGAGAGATGTAAATCGTGTACAGATGGGTAAACATAAACATAAGGACGCGGATGAAGCAAGATACATATTTGAATGTGTTTCAGCGTGACGGTGAGTAAGTGAGTAAGTAAGTGAGTAAGTGAGTGAGTGAGTGAGAGATGGGGCGGAAGGGAGGGTGGGGTTATTGCGTTGGTGGAACCGAACCTTCCTCTTCTCTCTCTTTCTCTCTCTCAAATACAATAAATATGGGCGACGATGAGAATATTGCCAGAGAGAAGAGAGGGAGAGAGAGGGAAGGGGGAAGGGGGAAGGGGGAGGGGGGAAGGGGGAAGGGAGAAGGGGGAAGGAGGGAGGGAAGGGCTGAGGGGGTAGGAGAAATTTACCGGCCACGCAATTCGGAATTCCTTGCGCTTCAGGCTTTTGTCGCGACGGGAAAAAAAGAGAAAAGGAGGGGAAAAAAATGGATTCCAGAAGAGGGTGCCGAGGCCGCGCGCCGATTCGGGATTGTGTTCCGCCGACCGCGCGAAACATCACATCCGGGGCTTCGGCGCGAGCTGTTCCGCGATTAATATTTACCCGGGGGGAAGGGAGGAATGGAAAGGGGAGGAAGGGAGGGAGGGAGGTAGTGAGGGGGAGGGAGAGAGGTGGAATAGGAAGCGGGGGAGGGAAAGATGTGGGAGGGAGGGAGGGAGGGAAGGAGAAAGAGGAGAGAGGGTGAGGGAAGGAGGTGAGAGGGGGAGACGGGATGAGGGGAGTGAGAGGAGAAATAACGAGGAGAGAGAAATGCATAGATGCAATACATACAAACATATAAACAGACAAACAGACATATAAACATTATGTAAACATTACAAATCATTATAAAACCACGTGCTATCTTCCTATAGCAACACAAACCACACAGCGCAACCAGCCTCCCATTTTCTCTTAGTATAGACTTGCAAACTACACCCAACATTTTTTTTCCCCAACCTGCAGCTCGCATTCCAGTGTTCTCAAAATGTAATATAAAAGTCCCCTCTATGCTGTAGAGTAACACAAAAATAATACCTCCATGGTAAATAACGCCAAATATATAGCGATGCATTACGAATCTCCGCCAAAAGTATCCCACACAATTTCGCGCCATTTTTTGTTTATTTGTTTGTTTGCCTATAATAATCAGTCGTTATCGTAAATGAGAGGGAAGGAGGGAGAAATAAGGAAAAAAAGAAAGAGAAAAAAAAAAGAAATAGAGAGTAAGAGAGAGACAGAGACAGAAAGAGACAGAGAGTGAGAGAGAGAGTGAGAGAGAGAGAGAGAGAGAGAGAGAGAGAGAGAGAGAGAGAGAGAGAGAGAGAGAGAGAGAGAGAGAGAGAGAGAGAGAGAGAGAGAGAGAGAGAGAAACAAAGAGAGAAGAAGAGAAAGAGGGAAAGAAAGAGAGAGAGAGAAAGAAAGATAGAGAGAGAGAGGGACAAAGCCAAAGACGAGAAGTGAAAGCCGTGGAATTTCTGATCCGTCTCTCGCTCGCCTCATCTCCACGAAAGGCTTAATTCCGCATGCAACAGACGATCCACTATGCAACAACGCACATGCTTGAACTCGTGTCCCGTTTCCTCTCGCGGCGTCGACCTTTTGCCCTTTCTCCTCTTCCTTTTTTTATTACCAGTTTCTTATATTCCCTTTCTTTACCCATGGATGCGCAATTGCAAAATCAACTCGTAAACCGTCTGATGCAACAGCTAGCTAACTACAGCGCGTTGAGTAAACAACTTCGATGACTGATAGAATGAGGGAGGAAGAGAAAGGGAAGAGAAAAAGAGAGTAAGAGAGGGTGGAAGAGAGGGAGAAGAGAGGGAGGAGAGAGGGAGATAGATAGGAACGGGAAGGGAAGATGAGAGGAAAAGAAAGAATATAAATACCTAATTAGATGAATAAATAGATAGATAGATAGAGATAGAAAACGTGAGAGAGAAAGAAAGAGGCAGAAACACTAAGAAAGAGAAAGAGAAAGAGAAAGAGAGAGATGTGGAGAAAGAAACTCGCCAAACCCTTCAAACCAAAACCCTCCCGCTCCCCTCTTCTCCCTTCCCCCTCCCCTCCCCACCTTGATGAACGGATAAATCATGATGAATGAAGGATCGGCGGGGCTGTCCTAATGGCCCCCTCGTTTACTACTCCCCGAAGGACACTCGAACTGTCCGGAAGGAGAGCGACATTTACAAGGCAACATACCGGGCGGACGACTAAGAGGGAATACTAGAGAATAAAAAAAAGAGGAGGGAGAGGAGGAGGAGGAGGAGGAGGAGGAGGAGGAGGAGGAGGAGGAGGAAGAGGAAAGGAGGAGGAAGAGGAAAGGAGGAGGAGGAGGAGGAGGAGGAGAAAGAGGAAAGGAGGAGGAGGAAGAGGAAAGGAGGAGGAGGAGGAGGAGGAGAAAGAGGAAAGGAGGAGGAGGAGGATTAAAGGAGGAAGAAGAGAAAGTGTGTATGGAAAGCAGGAGTGTTGGGGAAGAAGAAGAAATAGGAAGAAAGGCGAAAGGAAACTGACGGAGAGGGGGAAGAAGGCGTGGCTGACGGAGAGAACAATGCGCCAAATAGGGTAAAGCATTCGCCGAAGGGTGGAGAGCCACGGGGAAACGCCGCTCCGACGAAGGAGACAAAAGTGACGAAGGGGAGAGACGAAGGGAAAGGGGACGGTAGAAGGAAAGGGAAAGGAGACGAACGGAGCAGGACGTCAGAAGGGCGCACAGAAGGGGAGAGAGAAAGAAAAAGAGAAAGAGAAAGAGAAGGAGGGAAAGGGAGGGAGGGAGGGAGGGAGGGAGGGAGGGAGGGAGGGGGAGGGGGAGGGAGAGGGAGAGGGAGGGGGAGAGGGAGAGAGAGGGAGAGAGGGAGGGAGAGGGAGAGAGAGAGAGGGAGAGAGAGAGAGAGAGAGAGAGAGAGAGAGAGAGAGAGAGAGAGAGAGAGAGAGAGAGAGAGAGAGAGAGAGAGAGAGAGAGAGAGAGAGAGAGAGAGAGAGAGAGAGAGAGGAAGAGGGAAAGATAAAGAAAGAAAGAAAGAGAAAGAGAAAGAAGGAGAAAGAGAGAAAGAGAGAGAGAGAAAGGAAAACGAATGCGAGAAGGGAAAGGTAGTGAGTATACTGAGACTGAACAAGGGAACTGTGAGGGTGAACAAGTACATCTGAGACAGAATATGCAGCGTGGGTGAACTAACAGAGACCAGCGTATATAAGAATGGAATTTACAAATAACCAAAGAAAAAATAAATAAGTAAAACAGGGAGCAAAAGATACAAAGAACGTTTTGGAAAAAGAAACAAAGCAGAAACGATAAAAAATCCGAAAAACATAAAATATAACAAACAAACGAAAAAATAAAATAAAACTCACCAAAGCAACCGACGAGAATAAAGAAAACACATATATCCTTATCCTTTTCTTGTTTAAAATACATCCCCACTTTCAAAAAAGAAAAAAAAAATCCAAACGAAAACCGAAAGGGATTCCAAGGAAAGGCAGACGAGGATGCAGAGGAAGAGAAGAGAAATGACGAGATAAGAGCACGGGCACAACGACTATCGCCCGTGAATTATGCACAAAGGTTCACCTCTTGCATAAATAATAGGGCTGTGAAGCGGGGAGCGAAGGCAGTCTTGACACCGCCCCGCTTGCCTGCCTGCCTACCTACCTACCTATCTACCTTCCTATCTACCTACTTATCTATGTACCAACTACCCGACACTTTCATACCTACTTACCAACAACCTGCCACCTTAACAACTACACACGTAACTACCACTTATCTATGCATTTACCTACCGACCTACCTAACTACCTACGTACCTTCTACCCACCAATTACACACGTATCTAACACCTTCCTACCTACTTACCAGCCAACTACACACGTACCTAACAATCACACAACCAACCAACCAACCAACTACTTACCAATAATCTACCCTTTCTCTTTTACCCGCGTGCCTACACACCCACACGTTTCTACGACCCTACGACACACGACCACACTCTTAAGTACCTACGACCTACCTATACACAGCTCTACGACCTTAAGACCCACCTATTCGCGCGCCCAAGCCCCGTAGACGCACATACAGTCTTTTATTTTACTCTACGTTGAGGAAATGGAGAAGGAGAAGAAGAATGAGATTGCTGGAGATCGAGAGATCGAGAGAGAGAGAGAGAGAGAGAGAGAGAGAGAGAGAGAGAGAGAGAGAGAGAGAGAGAGAGAGAGAGAGAGAGAGAGAGAGAGAGAGAGAGAGAGAGAGAGAGAGAGAGAGAGAGAGAGAGAGAGAGAGAGAGAGAGAGAGAAGGGGTGGGGGCAAGGAGGGTATGACGGAGGGATGGAGAGGTCGGTAAATGTAAAGTTGGACTACGAAATTGAGGTGACTATGGCTCGGGGAGAGATGCCTCTGGGGCGACGGGGAGATAACTATGGATGAGAGAGGAAAGGAGGCTGCGGGCATAGAGGGAGGAGGAGGAGGAGGAGGAGGAGGAGGAGGAGGAGGAGGAGAAAGAGGGGGAGGATGGAGGAGGAGGAGGAGAGGAGGAGGAGAAAGAGGGGGAGGAAGGAGGAGAAGAAGATGGAAAAAGAAGGCGAAAGGGATAAGAGAAGGGAGGAGGGAGTAAGAGAAATAAGGGAATAGGAGGAGGCGGAAGAGGAGAATAGATTCTGTAGGCGTGGGGTAACGAGGGCTCGGCGGAGGGATGAGGCAAGAATAGGAACACGAAGATAGACAATGATGAACATATAGACAAAGAAAGAGAATAGAAGAGAGAGAGAGAGAGAGAGAGAGAGAGAGAGAGAGAGAGAGAGAGAGAGAGAGAGAGAGAGAGAGAGAGAGAAAGAGAGAGAGAGAAAGAAAGAGAGAGGAAGAGAGAGAAAGAGTCAGTCCTTCATGACGCCAGACAAGAGAACCCGCCGGTTATAAGGAGTTTAGAAAAGGTCCAAATAAAGCCACTATTGAAGGCCCGGACAAAGCCACTAACGGGAAGATCCAGGATAACGGGAGAAGCCAAGAATGAATGAAGGCTTTCACGAAAATTTCCGGGAAACCCATCCAAGTTAGATCCCCCCCCCGAATGAAACTATGGCAAAATAGTAATAATCATCATCATTATCATCATCCTCATCCTCATCATTCTCTTCTTCTTCTTCCTTCCCCTCCTTCATTTCATTATCATCAATATCGTCCTCACCATCAATATCATCATCATCATCACCATCAATATCATCATCATCATCATCATCATCATCATCACCATCACCATCAACTTCATTCTCACCACCATAACAATCATAATAATAAAAGCCAACACTATAACAACTTTCAATAACGACAATAACACGCGCAATACTCGCCCCTCCAGAAAAAAAAAAATATAATATAAAAATCTGCAAGAAAAATTGGGTTGAGAAAAAAAAAATTGAGACAATAACTACACTCCCCCCCCCCCTTCCCCTCTTCCTTCCTCCCTCCTTCGCAGCCCCACACCTACAACGCGAAAGCATTTCCTCATCTTCTCTTCCCCTCCCGCTGTTCCTCCTCCTCGTCCCCCTCTTTGCTTCTTTGCTTCTTCCGTTCTCTATCCTCTTTCCCTCGTCTTTTTCCTTCTATCATTAACACCTTTCTTGTTCCTGTTCTATAACCTTCACTCCAACCCCTTTTTCCTCCTTCCCATCCCGTCCCTATCCCTTCTTCTATCTCCTCTTCCTCTTTCTCTTCCTCTTCTTTTGATTTCTCCTTCTCCTTCTCCTCCCTTACCCCTCTCCTCCTATTTTCCTCCTCATATCCCTCGACCCTTCTTTCCTAGTCATCCATCCTTCCCCCCACCGCCACCCCAACCCTCATCCCACTCCACTAACCCCCATCCGCCCTACCCTACCTCCTCCTCCTCCTTCGCCGCAGCCCCATCATCTTGTAAGATCCTCGCGGGGGACAAACACACCTGTCAGCCTCTCGAAGTGGTCGACGAAAATTAAAGGAAAACACGAAACACTGAATTTTAACCTCCGGCTGCCGTCCCGAGCGCCATCTATCTTTAATCGGTCTAGGTTGTTGTTATTTAATATAAGGGCGTTGGGCTCGGGGTGGGGGAGGGGGTCGGGAGTGAGGGTGTGAGGGAGGGGAGTGGGGTGAGGGCGTGTGAGAGAAGGGAGGGGGGGGGTGAGGGCGTGTGAGAGAGGATATGTTGGGAAGAGGGTATGGGGTGAGAGAAAGGGGAGGGGGGAAGGACGAGCGAGAAGGGATAAAGGTACAGTACACAAGAGTGTAAAGCGAAGATGAGATGTTCGAGGGGAAGGGGAGAGGAATAGAGAAGGAGCCAGGGAGGGGGAAGGGTGAAGAAGGGGTAAGGGACGAGGAAGGAGTGAGGGAGAAGAAGGGAAGACGATGAGATGAAAAAAGGGCAGAGGGAGGGGGAGGAAGGGGGTAGTGGGCAGAGAGGGGCGATAAGAGCAACCGAGGGCACTCTAATGTACACAGACGGACGTAGGAAGGGAGAGGTATGTGTACACACTTGCACGGATGAATTGAGACGGAAAGGATGGATGGATGGACGGATGGATGGATGGATATTCGGTAGCACACAAAGAAAAGGGAGGAGGAAACCAGCTTGTCATAAATGTTAGTTATTTTGTATGTCGTTAAAACTGCTCTTCACAGATACGAGGAATGACGTTTGCTTCCACGAGCATAGGAGACCTTCTCTGTCGACACTTTCACAAACACGTACGCCCACCCCACGCTTTTATTTCATTACCTGCCCTCCACCCGCCCACATCGTCATCACATTATCTACACTCACGCCACCCACGCGCGTTCATCTTTTAGGAGTGTAGGTGTGCATGCGTGCGTGCGGGCGTCCGGGCGTGCAAGTGAAAGGCAGTCAGTATCTGAGCTTGATCATAGT
Organism: Penaeus japonicus; assembly: GCF_977035675.1. NCBI lineage: Eukaryota > Metazoa > Arthropoda > Malacostraca > Decapoda > Penaeidae > Penaeus > Penaeus japonicus. Next base: position 28,257,948 of record NW_028234425.1, on the reverse strand, counting down.
TAAAGTGCACTCGCTGTCCTTGCTTGTTTATATATATATATATATATATATATATATATACACGTTTTTCTCTTTTACTTATATCACTTTGTTTTATTTTCATTTTTTTTTTCTTCGTCCCTTCCATTACTTTATTTCAAGAAATTAAATTTTTCCCGCCGATGAGAAAACTGTCAACAATATACGTTTTCTCGCCTCCCTCCCCCCCTCCTCCTCCTCCTCCTCCTCCTCCTCCTCCTCCTCCTCCTCCTCCTCCTCCTCTCCCCCCTCCTCCTCCTCCCTCCCCTCCTCCTCCTCCTCCCCTCCTCCTCCTCCTCCTCCTCCTCCTCCTCCTCCTCCTCCTCCTCCTCCTCCTCCTCCTCCTCCTCCTCCTCCTTCTCCCCCTCTTCCTCCTCCTCCTCTTCCTCGTTCACCCCCACCCCACACAAACCCTATATGCTCGCATGCAGGGTGGAGAGTGAGAATGGGGGTGGGGACGTGAGGAAGGGAAGGGAAGGGAAGGGAAGGGAAGGGAAGGAAAGGGAAGGAAAGGAAAGGGAAGGAAAGGGAAGGGAAGGGAAGGGAAGGGAAGGAAAGGGAAGGGAAGGGAAGGAAAGGAAAGGAAAGGGAAGGGAAGGAAAGGGAAGGAAAGGGGAGGGAGGGGAGGGGAAAGGAAGGGAAGGAAGGGAAGGGAGGGGAGGCGGGGAGGGGGGTGTTAATCTTCTTGAATGAGCAACACTTTTCATCGAATCCTTCACCTCCCCCCCTCTCCCCCCACCGCGGAAATCTCACGCCGTAATCCCGGTGGAACCAAGAAAACGCGACTGCCACTTATTGAAAAGTGAACGCCATTTATGAAGCACGCGTTCTGGATCCCCAAAAAAAACTAACAATTAAAAAACAAATATAAACAAAACAAATAAATTCACATAAACAGGGGGGGAAGGTGTTAAAGAGAGATGGATTAAGCGGGGGCAGCAGGGGCCGGGGGGAGGGGGGGGAAGTGTCTCCGCCAACCCTACCATCAACTCGATAGCATGATGGCGTCCCGCTGCTGTTGTCCGTGTTCAGATCACACCTTTTGTCATACTATAAACAAAGCATCGCGGCGTACTTGGAGAACAATGGGGTTAAAATGGGTTGAAAAATATCGAACACTATGTACAAAACCAAAATATGTTCATGTTAATTAAACTAAAATCTAAAAACCCAAATAAGGCACAAAGAAATAAACAATGCTGTAAAAAAAAAATGCAAAAGAATATATGTATATATACAGTGCAGATTCCACCTACCCTTGTTGCAGAGTTATAGTGTGCAGGTCCCCAGTACTTACCTTCCGTAATACCTCATATCACCTGTGTGCTTTTAACCCTTAACCTTTTTTAAGTGCGCCAACACACACCAAACACAAACAGACAAATGCACACAAGAGAAGAAAAAAAAATAACAAAAAAATAAAAACATTAAAAACCACTACAGGACAAAACACATTCTGGGGTCTGTGTGTGCGTGTGTGTGTTAAGAGTGAGTGAGTGAGTGTCCAAATCGGGTGTCCAATCGGTTGTCCAATCGCGTGCGAGAGAGGGACACACGCACCAAGAAGGTTTGTTCCCTGTTTAAGAGTGGCCCTAAGTGTGCCCTTACACCAGAGTAATGGCCCTCGTGTGTCAAGCTCAGTGGTCGGATCTCAGGGAAAGTCCTCGGCATCAGAGCCTCTTCCCTTGAGACAAAAAGAGTTCAACTGTTCAACCGGTTAGTGCCATGAACATCCGCTTGTGTGAGGCTGTTATAAGGCGCCACCATCTGTCCTCCGCATAACGTTAGTGCGTGTGCATGTGGGTTTTTGTGCGTGTGGGTTTATTTGCGTGTGGGTTTGTGTGTGTGTGTGTGTGTGTGTGTGTGTGTGTGTGTGTGTGTGTGTGTGTGTGTGTGTGTGTGTGTGTGTGTGTGTGTGTGCGTGTGCGTGTGCGTGTGCGCGCGCGTGTGTGTGTGTGTGTGTGTGTGTGTGTGTGTGTGTGTGTGTGTGTGTGTGTGTGTGTGTGTGTGTGTGTGTGTGTGTGTGCGTGTGCGTGTGCGTGTGCGTGTGCGTGTGCGTGTGCGTGTGCGTGTGCGTGTGCGTGTGCGTGTGCGTGTGCATGTGCATGTGTATGTGTGCGTGTGCACACTTATGTATGTAAGTACGTATGTAGGTAGACCCCAGGCTAAGAAGGGAAAGAGGTGCGGCGAGGGCGGAAAACAACACAACTTACTTGAGTTTCCACCGTTGACTGTGGTAGGCGAACATGGGGTGGAAAAGAGAGATGGATTAGTAACGTTAAAACAACGACGCGAACAGCTGCAGTAGGCCCCAACACAGAGCGCGGGGCCAGCTAGTAACTAGGGGCCTGTGAGAATGCCGAGTGCACGGCTAGTACCTAGGCTCCGGGTCGCAGACCAGGCGGCCGAGTCCTAGAACACGGCCGGTTAAGAACAAGGGACAGACTGAGGGCTTCCTTCGTCAGACAATCACATAGCAAGACCACGGTAACACTCCTGCTAATGAGTCTCTATAAAGCATCAAACAATATGATATTATAACAATCCCAACAATGGAAGTTGGTAATAATGATAAAGATAATCACGATCATGGTAATCATAACCATAATTATAGTCATTATATAATTAATAAGGAGAAGGAAGCCCTCAGATCTTGTCCAACCTGCTCAAGTCACTTACGTTGACACATAAGAAAAGTCAGTAATTATAAATTGTTAAGACCTAAAGAAGGAAAAAAACAACATATGAGTTAAAATACAAAACTGAATGAAGAAGAGCTTAGATGGTTTAATGGAAACTTTCATCATAGTTGATCAAACACAAATTTTAACAAGTTTGCTGCTCTTTCAAGCTCACTCTCTTCTCTTTACTTTTTTTTTTAGACGTTAGCACAACTTTTTGAAAACACATGACAAACATGTCTGCTTTTAGGGGAGGGGGGAGGAGGGATTAATAATCAAACATCAAGAGAAAATCAGTCAATTCATGCAAGTTACACTACAGGGACACAACAAGACAGACCACATCGAACACTACACACAAACATTCATATTCACGGAGGTCAAAAAATGGCTGCGGGAAGGTGGACAGGCGACAAAATTAGAAAATAAGAGATGAAGGAGGGGGAGGGGGTGTACAAGGGAGATAAAGGGGCATAAAATTATCTATAAGGAAAATGAAAGTTTTTTTTTCTAAGACTTAAGCGACAAAGCTGTCAACGAAGGAATCAGCGCGAAGTGATGAACCCCCAAAAAAGAAAGACAAGAAAGACAGAAAAATAACGCAAAGCAAAATGAACGAAGAAAACAGTGGAGCAATTATAAAGAAAAAAAAAACGTAAAGAGGAGAAACCAAGGGGCGAAAGACCTGTTAGTGGAAAAGAGGATTAAAGCCGAAGGGTCGAAGTCGAATTATGTCCACGTACCAAGAGGAAAGGGAGAAGGAGAGGTATGGTAGAGAAGAGAGGAACATAGAGGAGAAATGAATAAAAGAATGGAGGAGCAGAGAGGAGAAAGATAGAAAAGAAAATAAGTAAAGGGACTAAGAGGCAAGAGGCAAGAGGACTAAAGAGCGAGCTCAATAATAAGAGGAGAGGAGAGGAGAGCAAACAAAAGAACATGAAACAAGAGGATGAGAGAACAAGCAAAGTAGTAAGAGGCGAGAGGAGAGAGGAGAGGAGACCAAACTAAAGAATAAGAGACAAAAGGCAAGAGGTGGGAGAGAGCGAGCAAACGATTAAGAGGCAAGAGGAGAGGAGAGCGAACTACGAAGTAAGAGGCAAGAAGTCAACGAGCCGAGAGGCGTCTCGCTGGGGTCTGGAACGGGGGGATCACAGCGCAACAGGGGACTAATGGACGCTCGCTCTCCGGTAGAAAAAAATAAATAAATAAAATAAAATAATATTACTAGAAAAAACAAAAATAAATAAATAAATACACAGCCATGGGGGGGGGGTGATAGAGGAAGACATCTACAAGTACATAGACAAGGAAACGAAAGCGAGTGAAAGACAATTTCACACGAATGGGATGGAAGGACATTAACCACACATATATACAAAACAT
>NW_028234425.1:28246366-28248866 GCF_977035675.1 Penaeus japonicus | reverse complement strand
GAGGAGGAGGAGGGAGGAGGAGGGAGGAGGAGGAAGGAGGAGGAAGGAGAAGGAAGGCGGAGGAAGAGGAAGAGGAAGGAGGAGGGAGAGAGGGAGGGAAGGAAGGAAGGAGGGAGGGAGGGAGGGAGGGAGGGAGGGAGGGAGGGAGGGAGGGAGGGAGGGAGGGAGGGAGGGAGGGAGGAAGGAAGGGAGGAAGGAGGAGGGTGGGAGGAGGAAGGAGGAGGAAGGAGGAAGAGGGTGGAGGAGGGAGGAGGAGGAAAAGGAAGAAGGAAGAGGAGGAGAAGGAGATGAGTGATAAGGTGATTTGATAATAACTAAAAGTAAAATGACAATGACAGCAAAAACAACATCAACAATAACGATAATGATAAAAATGATAACAATGCCGATAACCATGATATTAATAATAATAATGATAAAAATAATAACTAGTCATATTCTCATTACCAATATCATTAACTATGTTGTCATCATCATCACCACCATCGCCATTTCATCATCATCATCATCATCATCATCATACTGACAATCAACATCACCATTACCAACAAAAGAGAGAAACGAAAAAGAAAGAAAGAAAAAAAGAAGGAAAACAAAATCCAAAGAAGGAAACAATAATGGGCGAACGCTAAGAAGCAGACGAAGATACGGAAGAGCGGAGGTGGGTGGGTGGGTTTGGGCGGGTGGGCGGATGGGCGGCCGGGTCATTCGGCCAACTAATCAACAACACAAACTCGGGCCGCGGGCGCTCAAAAAAGACGAGGCCCCAAAAAACGGGCCGGGTTGGGAGAGGTGTTGGGGGAGGGGGGGGGGGGAGACTTCCTCATGAAACGAATGCTGCTTTGAAATGGGAGGGGGAAGGAAGAGGGGAAGGAAGTGGGGATGGGTGAGGGGACGGGAGAGGGGGGGAGGGAGAGGGGACGGGAGAGGGGGGGAGGAAGAGGGGACAGGGGACAGGGGTGGGGAGAGGGAAGGTAATGGGAGGAGGGCAAAAGTTTGAGAGATAGAAGAGGGAGGATGGAATGGGGAGAAGGGGGAGAGGAATGGAGGGGGAGAATAAAGAGAGAAAGAGAGAAAGAGAGAGAGAGAGAGAGAGAGAGAGAGAGAGAGAGAGAGAGAGAGAGAGAGAGAGAGAGAGAGAGAGAGAGAGAGAGAGAGAGAGAGAGAGAGAGAGAGAGAGAGAGAAGACAGAGAGAGAGAGAGATAAAGAGAAAGAGAAAAGACAGAGAGAGAAAGAGAGAGAGAAAGAGACGTGAGATGAGAGATGAGAGACGAGAGACGAGAGACGAGAGAGAGAGTGAGAGGGAGAGAGACGAAAGAGAGAGAGAGAGAGAGAGAGAGAGAGAGAGAGAGAGAGAGAGAGAGAGAGAGAGAGAGAGAGAGAGAGAGAGAGAGAGAGAGAGAGAGAGAGAGAGAGAAGAGAGAGAAGACAGAGAGAGAGAGAGAGAGGGAAAGAGAGAGAGAGAAAGAGAGGAGAGAAAAAGAGAGAAAAAACAAGAGAAAGACAAGACGAGAGAGAGAGAGAGAAAAGAGAGAGAGAGAGAGAGAGAGAGAGAGAGAGAGAGAGAGAGAGAGAGAGAGAGAGAGAGAGAGAGAGAGAGAGAGAGAGAGAGCAATTCAGGATGAGTGAATGAGTGACAGTCAAACAGACAGACACACAGACAGACAAAGAATAAGAGAGACATCAACTCTGAAGGAAAAGAAAGAGAAAAACAACTACTGCCTGTGTCTTAAAAGCCTCCTGTCCATTTCCTTAGTCTTTCATCCTAAACCTTTAATGAGCCTCCAGATTGCACAATCATTCACTCGCAGAACATTCGACGATCCATAAAACACACAAGAAGACATACAAACACATAAATCTACATACAATAAAAATGAAGCATCACAAGCAAAAGGATTAATCAAATTGCACAAACAGATAATAACAATAAAGTTAAATCAAACATGCCTAAGTTAGATGCTCAAATTACTCTACAAACATCGCATCATTATGTACAAAGAAAACATAATGATTGCGCAAAGACAAACGCAAGGCAAGGCAAGGAAATGAAAGAAGCCTATGAAGCTGGACAAAGGCAAGGCCAAGGAAGCCGAGGCCAAAGCCAAGAGAGCGAACGTGGGGTCTCACCTGTTTCTCCCGTGCTCACCGTCACGGGCTTCGACGGCGGGCCGCGTCCGATCTTGTTCACGGCCAGGACTTGGAACTCGTACACGGTGAAGGGAGTCAAACCTAGGGAAAGGGAGAGATAGAGAGAGAGAGGAGGGATGAGAATTAGTTTCCAAGGACGTCCGTGTGTGTTGTGTGTCTTTCATTAATTCCTAAAACATTTTATAATCAAATTGCACCGCTATTCCAGGAAGCTTATCTCTTATTAAACAACGCACCTGTACATTCCCAATTTCTCATGTGTTTATCATTTATTCAGACAATCAAATTCATCATTCAATATTCTTTTCTATCTAACACATTTGACTACAAGTTCATCTTGCCTTCACT
>NW_028234425.1:28231366-28238866 GCF_977035675.1 Penaeus japonicus | reverse complement strand
GTCTGTCTGTCTGTCTGTCTGCCCCCCCCCCCCTCTCTCCTTTCCTCTGTCTGTCTGTCTCTTGCTCTCTGTCTCTCTCTCTCACTTAATCCAATCACGGCTGAAATCACAAGTTAATCACGGAACCGAGCGTCGACTTGTCTAAATCATCGACCGATGTCGACAATGATGTCCTCCCTTCCACTTCCCCTCCCCCCTCCCCCATTCCCCGCCACTTCCCCTGCCCAACCTTCTTTCAACGGCTCCTTCAATCTTGGGAGAAGTTTGGGCCTTCCTTTTTCCTCATCCCCTTCTGCCTTTTTTCTTCCAAGTCTCTTCTTCATTGTCGTCGCTGCTGCATCTGTTCCTGGCCGGAGGAGCCACTATGGCCAGCGCCAATGTGGGACGCAAATCACTTATTTTTTTGGCGGGGCGGGGGCAGGGGCGGGGGGATTATTCCTCGGTCGCTTCCCCCGGTCGGTTCAATTTAGTCTTAATCAATTAGTCATTTCGCACCATCGTCAACAGCGTAATCTTGCTTATTCGTATTTGCATAGCTAATGAGACCTCCGAAGTTAGAAGGGGAAAAGAGAAGGTCCGCAAATACACTTGAGTCTCCGCCGTATTAAACCCTTAAACATGAGACTCCGCGCGCGGTATTTGGCGGCCCCCAAATTGCGATCGTTCGAGGAACTTCTCGAACTTCTGCGCAACGCCGCGCCAAAATTATCTGGCCTAACATGACCCAAGTGTACATTTGCATGTATATGTGCATACGGGTGAGTTTGGGTAAATTCATACATAATGAATATGCATATCTCATAAAGATGGACAGATAGATGTATTTGTTAGTGGATGCACGAGTACAAGTTTTTAGCAATAGACTTACATGGATATAGCCCTATCTATCTACACATGTGTGTGTGTGTGTGTGTGTGTGTGTGTGTGTGTGTGTGTGTGTGTGTGTGTGTGTGTGTGTGTGTGTGTGTGTGTGTGTGTGTGTGTGAGTGTGTGTGTGTGTGTGTGTGTGTGTGTGTGTGTGTGTGTGTGTGTGTGTGTGTGTGTGTGTGTGTGTGTGTATGTGTGTGTGTGTGTATGTGTGTGTGTGTGTGTGTGTGTGTGTGTGTGTGTGTGTGTGTGTGTGTGTGTGTGTGTGTGTGTGTGTGTGTGTGTGTGTGTATTCAAATATGTATATACATGCATATATGTACATAAGCATATATGTACATATGTATATGTATATGTATATATATCTGTATGTATGTATAAATACATGTTTATATGTATGTATATATGTATGTATGTATGTATGTATATGTATATATGTATATGTATATGTATATATATATATATGTGTGTGTGTGTGTGTGTGTGTGTGTGTGTGTGTGTGTGTGTGTGTGTGTGTGAGTGTGTGTGCGTGTGTGTGTGTGTGTATTTATATATATATGTATGTATATGTATGAATATGTATGTATATGTATGTATATGCATGCATAGGTATGTATATATATGTATATATGTATATATATATAGTGTATATGTACATATGGGCATATGTAATGTATGTATATACGTACATATACATATACACATTTATACTTCAGCATTATCTACATAAAAAAGGTAAGAAAGACTAGAGACGGAAAGCAAGAGAAGAGCGAGAGGGAAAAAAAACATCTAAGGATCTCATTTTATCTTTACGAGACCGTAAAACTGGCCATTCTCTTCCTCTCAATGCTCGGAGGATTCCTAATTCAACAAGAACTTCTACGATGACCTATTTGCTTAACTTGGTTCCCTCGCTTCTACTCGTGGGGGAGCGAGAGGGGGACGGGGGAAGGGGGAGGGGGAGTGAGGGAGAATGGGGAGGGGAAAGGAGTGGGAAAGGGAGGTGAAGAGGGAGGTGAAGTGGGAGACGGAGAGGGAAGGAGGCAGGGCGAGGAAGAGGGAGGGAAAGAGGAAGGGAGAGAGGAAGGGAGAGAGGGAGGGAGGGAGGGAGGGAGGAAGGGAAAGAGGGAGGGAGGGAGGAAGGGAAAGAGGGAGGGAGGGAGGAAGGGAAAGAGGGAGGGAGGGAGGGAGGAAGGGAAAGAGGGAGGGAGGGAGGAAGGGAAAGAGAGAGGGAGGGAGGAAGGGAGGGAGGGAGGGAGGAGGGAAAGAGGGAGGGAGGGAGGGAGGAAGAGAAAGAGGAGGGAGGGGTGGAGGGAGGAAGAGAAAGAGGAGGGAGGGAGGGAGGGAGGAAGAGAAAGAGGAGGGAGGGAGGGAGGGAGGAAGAGAAAGAGGAGGGAGGGGTGGAGGGAGGAAGAGAAAGAGGAGGGAGGGAGGGAGAGTGAGAGACAGTGAAAGAGAGAGAGTGAGAATGAAAGAGAGAGAGAGAGTGAGAGAGAGAGAGAGAGAGAGAGAGAGAGAGAGAGAGAGAGAGAGAGAGAGAGAGAGAGAGAGAGAGAGAGAGAGAGAGAGAGAGAGAGAGAGAGAGAGAGAGAGAGCAACAGGGAGAGGGGGGGGGGGCAGACGAGAAACAGGAAGACGAGCGACAGAGAGAAGGAGCGACAAAGATTTCCGGCCGGCATTTTCCTTTTCCTGTTTCTCCGGAGGATGTTGACACGAGGCGCTAATGCCGCTCAATGTGTCAATACGGGCTCAGGGAGTGGGGGGAGGAGGAGTGGGGGGAGAGGGAGTGGGCGGGAGAGTGAGCGAGGGGGAGGGGGGGTTATGGAGGCGGAGAGGGCGGGGAAAGGAAGCGGGAGTGTAGGGAAAGAGAAGATGGACGGGAAGGTAGGGGAGGTGGAGGAGGGGAAGAGGCGGAGGAAAGGAATTGGAGCAGGAGGGAAAGAGTGGAGAAAAGGAGGTGGTCGAGGAGGGAAAGAGGATGTGGAAGGGAGGTGGAGGGGAGGAGGAAGGGGAAGGCAGGTGAAGGGGAGAAGGAAGTGAGGAGAAAAGAGATAAGAAGATGAGGATAGAGGATGGGAAAGGGAAGGAGAAAGGGAGGAGGTGAGTATAGAAGGGGGGGTAGAAGCGAGGAGAGATGGAAGGGATGGGGAAAGAGAGAGGAGGGGAGAAGGGCAATGAAGGAGAAAAGAAGAAAGAGAAAGAAGGGAAGGAGGAATGGAGAAGATGGAGAAGATGGGGAAGAAAGAGGAGAAGCGGTAGGAGGAGGGGGGGGGGTAAGGTTGTGTTATGATGCTATCACACTTGCAAAGCTAATGCCACACCGCGCAATCAAGGTTAGCAATGCTCGCTCGTCGCACTAATTATGTCAGCGGATGGATAATCTTTTATTTTGCTTCATAAACGCGTATTCATTTTATTACGATTCACCCTTGAAACTGGCGTCGTGTCATCCTCACTCTTAATCCCCTGAATTATATCCTACAATTGCTACATTTATTGCCGGTTGCGCATCCTGCTTACAGCTTGTAATATCCTCTCATTCCCACCCCTACCCCCACCCCTTTACTCCCATGCCCACTACCCCCGTTCTGACAACGCCCTATGGTAGGAGTCACATGAGCGTTGGCAGCGAACACTTCAATGGCAAGTTGTGCTCCATCCAGTCAGCAAAACAAGATCTCTGACAATAATAATGCTTGCAATACGTCTGACTATAATAATGCTTACAATATGTCTGACAATAATAATGATCATAATCACAGAGGTCGGGGTCTGTCATATCTCATGATTGACAGCTGAATAATTAGTTCATTTCTATCTTCATTTTTTATTGTTTATCACTTACACCCCAATCCTTCTCTATTCCGCTTCTATCCTTAATCAACCTCCACTCTATCCTATCCAACCTAAACCTCTTGCATAGCTTACCTACCCTACCTTATCTCGCCCCTTCACGTCACGTCACGTCACGTCACTTCACCTCACTTAACCCAACCCTACTTAACAATATCCCTTACTATCCCTAACAATATCCACCGTATGCCCACTTTACCCAATAATATCCCCTTATCCTAACTAAACAATAGCCACCCTATGCCACTATCACCCACCCTAAGCCAATATTACTCACCCTACACCAACAAAATGCACCCAACGCCAACAAAACCCACCCTGTGCCCCACCCTACCCCCAACCCCGTCCCAGTGACACCAGAACCCCACACGCGCCAACCACACACACTCACCAATGACGTTGTAGAACTTGGTGACGAGGCCGGAGATCTCGTGGTAGTCCCTCTCGGCGTGGTGGGGCTTGTACTGGATGACGTAGTACGAGATGTCACCCGGGCTGACGTCATAGTCCCATGTGATCCGCACCGAAGTTGCCATGACGTCACTGATGATTACCTGGTCGGGGGGTCGGGGCAGCGCTGTGGGGGAAAGGGAGTGGTGGGTTAGATAATAGTTATAATCATGATAGAAAAAAAGTTAATAATAATAATAATAACAATAATAATGATTTGGGTGATAATGGTGATGATAATGATGATGGTAATCATGATGTATAATCGAGTCCTAACAATGATTGTAAGGAGAGAGCGCAACCTGCTCTCAGTCTCAAAATACAAAAGTCTACCACTTTTTCATGAAAATCGAATCTTCCTAGCACGCCTCTTCTCAACCACGGATAGCACAGGCACTAGATCCACCACCACGGATCCGGTTCACCACCAAATTCAAATCAACCGGTTCCTAAGCCATGGCCATTGCACCCATAAAGTGTCATCCGAATCGTCATTAACCAGAAAACGCAGAGAAACATTTCCCTTGTCAATGTTTGAAGTAAAAAATAATAATAATAAAATAATACCGTCATTAGAATTATGCAATAATGAAAACACGCAATGATAATCTCAGTGATCACACGAGTTGATGAAACCCAACAAAAAAAAACGTGGAAATTCATATGTTGTTAAAATCAGAAAATTCAAACCGTTCAAAACGTAAGAGAATACGTAACTAAAACAAGAAAAGCAAAAAGAGCTGAAAAAAATATATATAAAAAATAAAAAAATAAATAAAAACGAACACTTTGATCTAGAGAGATTAATGACAGACAGCGTAATCAGAGAAGGGGGAAAAAATGAAATAAAGACAATGGGGGGTAGAAAAAGAGAAAGATACCTGGGGAGAGAGGAATCCATAGGTTGGCGGGGGGTAGAGGGAGAGGGAGAGAGATGGAGAGGGAGGGAGGGTGAAGGAGGGGGAGGGGGGGGGAGGGGGGAGGGAGAGAGAGAGAGAGAGAGAGAGAGAGAGAGAGAGAGAGAGAGAGAGAGAGAGAGAGAGAGAGAGAGAGAGAGAGAGAGAGAGAGAGAGAGAGAGAGAGAGGGGGGGGGGAGAGGGGGAGGGAGGGAGGGGGAGGGGGAGGGGGAGGGAGAGGAGAGAGAGAGAGCGCAAAGAGAGAACCCTAACAAACCAACAAACAAACAAGATTCCAACAGCAACAGCGAGGGAGGTGGAGGGAGAGGGAGAGGGGGAGGGGTGGGGGAGGCCCGAAGCAGCGGCATGCAACCTCGCTGGGAAAGCAATCCGGGAGAACATTGCAAATTGAGAAACGCGAATATGGTAATCCGCGCGCCAGGTATATGATAATCCGCAACACGTGGTTAAGGCGCCTTCTGAAGCCTTTATGGAGATCATGAGCGCTTTGCAAGTCACGAGGCAGAGGAATTTGCACAAACGCTCATCCGGCGAAAGAAAAATCTTCGGTTTACTTAAAGTCTCTCGTTGTAACCCCCTTCCCCTTCCCCCTTCTCGTCCACGCCCCCCCCCCTCCCTTTCTTCCTCCCTACCTCCTTGCCTAAAAAAAAAAGGGGGGGGAGAGGAAGAGCGGATAAAATTCCCGAATCGACTAGCAACAAAAGACATAGTAGAAGCAGCAGCCTAGTAGATTTCTCCACTTGGAGGTCTTAAAAAAAGGAAGATTAAAAATACAAAAAAAATTATGGAAATCAAATATCTAGACGTTTTTCTATTGTTCTCTCTCATTTTCTTATTATTCTAAATTACTGCTGTTTTTGAGCGCATGAAAATTAGCGCTTGAACTCGGGGTAATTAGTAACAAAACGTACAAACAAACAAGCAAAAAAAAAGATGAGTGTGGATGCAATCAGACAGCAGAGACTATGCAATATACATCGCCGCCGTGTTGAGATATTTTCCCACGTGCTTTATGCGAGAACATATAATCAACAACCTTTTATTTGCTTTCCAATCTAAGCAGCAACGAATTTCGCTTTAAATGCACAAACCTTATATTCAACCCCCCACCCATACCCCACATCCCACTTGACCCCCAACAAAAAAATAAACAAATAAATATACAAAAAAAAAACTGTTGTAAAGACAGGCAAACAGAGAAGGAAGGCAAATTGCAAGCAAGCAAGCAAGCTAAACCCCCAGCCATAATTCGCTTCGAGAGTCAATGTTAAAACAGCGCCGCGAGAGGGACAAGCAAACGGGAGAGATGAAAGGCGTCAGGCGGTTATATTTGGCCGCAAATATTTAAGGCTGCTGGCGATGCGGGATTTTACATAGTCTGTCTGGCGCTGTACTAAACGTCGGTGTTTGGCGTCTGCTATCGCTGTGTGTGTGGGCTCTTCAACACGCTGTGTGTGGATTCTTCAACAAGCTGTGTGTGGATTCTTCAACAAGCTGTGTGTGGATTCTTCAACAAGCTCTGTGTGTGTGTGTGTGTGTGTGTGTGTGTGTGTGTGTGTGTGTGTGTGTGTGTGTGTGTGTGTGTGTGTGTGTGTGTGTGTGTGTGTGTGTGTGTGTGTGTGTGTGTGTGTGTGTGTGTGTGTGTGTGTGTGTGTGTCTTCAATAGGCTGTGTGTGAGCTTTTCAACAAGCTGTGTGTGGGTTCTTCAGCAATTTGTGTTTAGATTCTGCAATAAGCTTTATTTGAATTATAATATAACTCTCTGCAACAAACTGTGTTTGAAATCTTCAAACAGATGCATAGGGATTCAGTAATGAGCTTTGTTTGGATTCTCCTATCGATTTCATATGGATTATGTAATAGGATGCGTCGGCACTTTGCAATATGCTATCTTTGGATTCTACAATGTGCGGTGTTTGGATTCTGCAATACACTGTGTTTGAATTCCGCAATACACTGCGTACGGATTCTGTAATGAACATGTCTAAAGATCCGATTTCTTCTAGAATGTTCGTTGTCTGAATTTAGTGCTCTGTAAGTACGGTCTTTTGGCAGTCTATCTCTATTGCATGAACGAACAGGGAATGATATAAAAAAGGTAAGAAATAATAGATAGATAGATAGATTGAGAGAGAGAGAGAGAGAGAGAGAGAGAGAGAGAGAGAGAGAGAGAGAGAGAGAGAGAGAGAGAGAGAGAGAGAGAGAGGAGAGAGAGAGGGAGAGGAGGGAGGAGGAGGGGGAGGAGGGAGAGAGAGGGAGGGAGGGAGAGAGAGAAAGAAGGAAAGAGAGAATGAGAGAGAGTTAAAGAGAGAGAGAGAGAGAGAGAGAGAGAGAGAGAGAGAGAGAGAGAGAGAGAGAGAGAGAGAGAGAGAGAGAGAGAGAGAGAGAGAGGAGAGAGAGAAAAAAAAAGAGA
>NW_028234425.1:28216366-28218866 GCF_977035675.1 Penaeus japonicus | reverse complement strand
AGAAGGAGAGGGAGAGAAAGAGAGAGAGAGAGAGAGAGAGAGAGAGAGAGAGAGAGAGAGAGAGAGGAGAGAGAGAGAGGAGAGAGAAAAAAGAGAGAGAGAGAGAGGAGGGGGGGGGGGGGGGAAGGAGAGGGAGAGAAAGAGAGAGAGAGAGGAGAGAGAGAGAGAGAGAGAGAGAATGAGAGAGAGAGAGAGAGAGAGAGAGAGAGAGAGAGAGAGAGAGAGAGAGAGAGGGGGGGGGGGGAGAAGGAGAGGGAGAGAAAGAGAGAGAGAGAGAGAGAGAGAGAGAGAGAGAGAGAGAGGGGGGGGGGGGAGAAGGAGAGGGAGAGAAAGAGAGAGAGAGAGAGAGAGAGAGAGGGGGGGGGGAAGGAGAGGGAGAGAAAGAGAGAGAGAGAGAGAGAGAGAGAGAGAGAGAGAGAGAGAGAGAGAGAGAGAGAGAGAGAGAGAGAGAGAGAGAGAGAGAGGGGGGGGGAAAGGGAGGGAAGGGAGGAGGGAGAGAGAGAGAGAGAGAGAGAGAGAGAGAGAGAGAGAGAGAGAGAGAGAGAGAGAGAGAGAGAGTGTGGGTGTGTGTGTGTGTGAGAGAGAGAGAGAGAGAGAGAGAGAGAGAGAGAGAGAGAGAGAGAGAGAGAGAGAGAGAGAGAGAGAGAGAGAGAGAGAGAGAGAGAGAGGGGGGGGGGGGCGAGAGAAAGAAAGAGAGAGAGGGGGAAGGGAGGGAGGGAGGGAGAGAGTGAGAGAGGGAGAGAGGGAGAGAGAGAGAGAGAGAGAGAGAGAGAGAGAGAGAGAGAGAGAGAGAGAGAGAGAGAGAGAGAGAGAGAGAGAGAGAGAGAGAGAGAGAGCGAGCTTACGCCTACGCACGTCAGACGAGCGAGGGCCGGCGATCCCCTTGCGACACAGCTCCTCCTCCTCCTCCTCCTCTTCCTCCTCGTAAGTTTCGCACGCGGCAGTTTGTTCCTTGTAAAAGTTTAATCTCGGATAAATGGGATACTTCATTTTTACGCTGCACAGAATCGGAGATCAATACACACCTTCAAAGTCGAACCTCTCGAGCTAAAAATGGAGCAAAGGCATATGGCGGCGAGGGGGGAGGGAAAAGGGGGAGAGGAGGGATGGGAGGGAGAAGAGGGGCAAAGTTATATAACATACTCTTCGGGGGGAAAAATAAGAGTGAAAACTTTCGAACTATAAAAAAAATGAATAAACAAGAAAAAAGTGCGACAGGAGATGAGTTCATATCTTTTTGTGACTTTGTTTTTCCTTAAGAAAAAGCATACCGCGACAGTGCTTCCCGAAGTGATCAAAGGGGTATCTATCAAATCGTTTCTAAACAGCAATCCTCCATCTAATCGCAGTCTAAATATGTGCAAGCTGAGGAGAATGAAAAAATGAAGGAGTAGCAATTTGGAGCAAGTGTTTGATAATACCTAAAGCATATTTCAACAGTATTTACAATCATTTAAACATCTTCCTCGTGTCTATCTCCCCTCCCTCTCCATACCTCCCACCTCCCCTACCTTCGCGAACGATCTTAAAAAGTGAACGGTTCTTCTGTCAAGGTTATTGATGTTTTATTCGATTCATCTATTTCTTAATTTAGCAATGGCGGAAGAAATATCTGTATCGAATGTCAAGCCTCGACGAAAAATCGGTCTTTCTTGTAGGCTATATCTTCCAGATATGCTACCCACTTCACTTCCGTTTCGGCATGGCTTACAAAGAGTAATGTCACATCTTTTGAAGGCTTAGCAAATAACAATTCCTCTATCATATTAAACAACCGATACTCAAAGAAAAATAGTGTTTAATAAAAGATTAAATGCCGGTTTCTTAGGCGAAGAATATCTAACCACAACATTAAACATATTTTTAGAAACCCAAAAACCTCGACTCATCCAACCCTATAAATTCTGCTGAACTCGATGCCGATACAAATAACAAACTAATGAAAGACCGACAAAATCGAACGCATAAATTCACGTCAGAAGAGATCTAAATAAATGTACGCGTCATTTGCAATACTGATATCATTACAGGAACTTTACGTTCCGTGCTTCACTGCCATGTACGAAGCATAGATTGGTAGTGAAATGCGGCTGGTAATGTACGCAGATTTTTTTACAAACCTGAACCACATCATACATGACATCTTGCAGAGGGATAATCAACAAAAAGATGTGTTGCATAATTTCGTAAATGCCTGACAGAAAAAAAGAGTCGAAAAAGCTTAAGAGCGACTCCATTGTATCGACAGAGAAAATTCTGCACTAGAGCAAAATAGATAAAACCAAGCCCCTAAATATGAATTGTAACTCACTCCCCTATTAATTTTGTTCACTACTGCCTACTCCTCTTTACACCTGTCCATTTCGAGAGGCTCCATGCCCCCCCCCCACTCCCGACCCACCCAACTGGTGACCCACCGCTTCCAAGATCCCGAGATTTGGTCGAGATACTAAACCGACGATCTTACTCTCTTGCTAAGTCCTTATCTCTGCGTTCATCT
>NW_028234425.1:28196366-28211366 GCF_977035675.1 Penaeus japonicus | reverse complement strand
GACACACACTCCGCCCCCTTACTTATTTTCAAAGGCGGTTCCCAACACCGCTTCATCACTCTTTATTACCTTTGCGCTTATTTCTGTTTGCGTGGCTCTGCTTTTGCTTCACTTGAGGCCCCTCTTCTTTGTGTTTACTCCAAGGACACTTCACCTCCCTCCTCTCTCTGTCTCTTTCTCTCTCTCTCTCTCTCTCTCCCTATCCTATTCCTTCCTTCCGTCTTTCCCGTACTCCCTCACTTTATTTCTCCCTCTCCCTCCTCTCCCTTTCTTAAATTCGTCGGTCCTCCCTCCTCTCCCTCCTTCTTACCCTCTTCCATTCTTTTATTCTTCCCTACCTCACTACATATCCTCCATCCACTCTCTATACCCTCCCTCACTCCATACACCCCCATCCCCTCACCCCCCTCTATACCTTCCATACCAACCCACCCACCACATCCCCGAATCCCACCTCTCTCGCCCGACAACCGCAACTTCCCCTTATCTGTTTACCCTGACGCCGTGAGGGGAATACGAGCGAGCCCTGAGCAAACTCTCCCTTCGTGTCCGCCGCCTCCGCCGCCGAGGCACTGAGCTTATGCCGTCCGATGTCTGCTCGAGGTGCCTCCTTTGACCCGTGTCTTCGAAGGAGGTATCAATAGCTGCCGGCTCGCCCAACTTGAGGACTGGAGACGGAGGGGGAAGGGGGCTGGATGGGAACTGGGAGGGGGGCTAGGTGGAAGGGGGAGGGGACGGGTTGGGAAGGGGGAGAAGGGAGTGAACTAAGTGGGCGATGGGGTTGGTTTGTAGATTAAGATGAGAACTGGCAGGGATATTATGGCCGATGAAAGAAGAAGGGACAGGAGGAGGTAAGAGATGGAGAAAGGGGAGAGAGAGAAAAGATGGTGAAGAGAACTGACGATAAGGGGAAAGAGAAATAAGGGGGGATGTTATATGGGGGGGATCAACTGGGAGGATATAAATGGTACATCAAAGATTTTGGGATTGGGAAAATAAATAGGATTTGGAGATATTATGGGAAAGAGAGAGAAAGAGAAGAGTTAGTGACGGAAAGGGACTGAGGAAGTGGAAAAGGACGAGAAAGGATAGAGGCAAGAGAGGACAAGAAGAGAGGAAAAGAAAGGAGAAGAAAAGAGTGGCTGCGGAATCATAATACACCAAAGGTGGTTATCGAGAGTTTGCAAGAAGTGGCGACACGTCAGAGTCGATTGTCTGTCTTTCTATGTATCTTTCTGAATAACGGGGGGGGGGATTTTATTTTTTATATATATATATATTTTTTTTTTGTAGATATCAGATACTGATCCTACAGTGAGTTTTCATGGTATTCGATATTCAAACCCAACAATCCGCTTTTTTCGTTCACTTTTTATTCGATGGTGAATAAAGATATAGCATAATTAAATTAATGCCCCTTTCATAGCCCACTCACCGCACCCGCCTCTAACGACTCGCCTTTCCCCGCACGCACACAAGCATCCGCGGTAAGTACACAAGCACACTTCCGCCGCCGTCACATGCTGTCTAAAAGGGGCGGCGGACATCACGGAAAGGAGCCAGTGCAAAGGAGCCATGGCACTCTACACGCAAAAGGTAGGTGAGGGGATAAGAGGGGAGAGGAAAGAGGGCACAAAGGAAAGAGGTCAGGGCATGAGTGGGGAGAGGAGAGGGGGTAGAACAGGAGTTAGGAGATAGAAAGTAAAATAGAAGGATGAGGGCAAGAGAAAAGGAGAGGGGAGAAAGGACAGGTGTCAGGGCATGTGAGGGGAGAAGGAACAGGAGGTAAGGGCATGAGAAAGGGGAAGAGTTCAAGAGGAGAGAAAGAAGTACGAACCTCTCAAGATCAAACAAGCAGCCGGACGAGGGGAAAAGTAGATCCCCTCACGTAAGAAACTTAACAGATTAAGCAACGGAAAAGAACTAAAGTGACTCAGCGAGGCCTTTCAAGTCAGGACAGCTTATCTTTTGATGGAACAATAATAAAAACAAATCTCCGAATAAATCAGAGAGGGAAGGGGGAGGAGGAAGAAGGGAACGGAGGGGGGAGGAGGGAGTCTGAAAGCAGAGGAAAAAGATGAGAAGGGAGAAGGGGGGAAGGGGGAGGCTGGGAAGGGGGGAGGGGGGAGGGGAGGGGAGGGGAAAGAGAAAGAAGAGGTGAAATGGAGGGGTCACACAAGCACACACACACACACACACACAAAAGGGCTCAAATTGATGAATATAAAAACTTCAACCTATAAAACAACAACAACAGCAACAACAATAATCAAATAACAACACAAAAATGATAAAACAATAACAACAATAACCACAACAACAAAACGTTCTAAATATACATTGAAAAATAACAAGAAAAAAAAAAACTCTTTGCAACGACTCATGCACCTTTTTCTCCCCCTTTTTCTCCTTTTTTTCAACTGTTTAAGCGGCTGCAACATAACGGGGCCATTCGTAACATCAATTAATCACCCGGATAATTAAGTACGCGAGTATGAAATGCCGTTTGTTTTAAAAACCTTCCGAAATGTGTTCTTTGTCGGATTCATTCAACTTCGTTCGAGATTTACGTTCGAAAAAAACGAATACAAAATAAATGAAAGAGAAGAAAGGGCGAAGAGATCAAATGCTTCTTCCTCACTCGAAAATCTCTTGCAACATTTCTCGACTTGAAATTGCAAATAATCTTGTCCGATTGCTTGGAAATCTGTCACGTGCGCCTAGTTTCCTTTGCCAAGTAGAGTTTATAGTAATGTAGCAGTACTTTTAACTAGGATAATGAATATTATTTCGTTACTACAACTACTACTACAACCACTTTACTAGTGTTAATGTAACGACAACATTATTATCATTACCCTTCATTATCATCATCATTATTATTACTGCCACTATTATTTTCATTTTCGCAATTACTATCATCATAATTACTACAATTATCATTACTACTAATGAAACTATCACTAATATAAAGATATCACCCAGGCAATACAATTCACCAAACAACCACCTCAAAGAGCACTATAACCCCCCCCCCCCTTTTGTCTCCTTAAGCTTTTGAGTGACACTCGCACTCGCAAACGACTAGCTCTTGCGTGACACTTGTGCGACTCTTGAACGACGGGGCTACTCATAACGGATGGCTCTCTTACGACTACCTCGAACTACCACGACTGCAAACTTCTTTTTACGACTAAACTGCATATAATACGTTTTACGACCCCGGCTAAAACTGGCTGATTTAACTACGGCCAAAAGGGGGATGTATTCTAGTCTCTGGCGATCCAATACATCTCTCTTTTTGATGTAATTCCCTTCCAAAACGAAATATTTATGTAAGAATGTTTACCTCATGTGAAAAAAAAACAAAAAACAAATTATATCAATTCATTTTAGGAATATATATATCGGTTCATAATACCTCTGGATTGCAGTCGCATCTTTCTCCCCGAAATAGGCCTATTTTTTCGCACTCCCTCTTCCCTCCTCGCCTTTTTTCCCTTCCCTTTTGTAACACCATTTGTATTTCCCTTCCCTCCCTCACGGCCTCTAATGCGTTCCCATTCGGCCCCTCAACTTGTGCCATTTCTACTTAATGCGACTCGCTGCCGGGACCCCGCACCTTCTCTTCCTTGATATCTCCTGCTGACGCGGACCGCTATTGCAACCGGCATGGGCACCGGCGTCGACGCAAGCGGCCTGGCCGTCTCACCATCACAAGCACCAGCCTGTCTCATCATCAGCATCAGCGCCTTCTCATTATTACGAGCAGTAGCCAGTCTCTCCATCACACTAAAAGCCTGTTACTTAATCACAAGCACTAGACTGTCTCTCTATCATAAATAGAAGCCCATCTCTTCATCACAACCAGTTGCCTGTCTCTCCATCACAATCAGTTGCCTGTCTCTCCATCACAACCAGTTGCCTGTCTCTCCATCACAACTAGTAGCCTGACCAGCGACCTGTATCACCATCAGCATCAGTGGTTTTCCTCACCATCAAAACAAACAGCTTGTCTCACTCTCAGCACATTTCCGCCCGTTTCATCATCCAACACCAGCAGCCTGTCACAACAACACCAGCGGCCTCGCTCACCATCACAACCAGCAGCAGCCTGTCTCATTATCACCACCAGCGGCCTACCTCATCAGCACAACCAGCAACAGCCTCTCTCATCAACACCAGCGGCCTCGCTCACCATCACAACCAGCAGCAGCCTCTCTCATCAACACCAGCAGCCTGTCACACATCACCACAAGCGGCTTGCCTCGCCGTCACCACCGCAATCAATTCTCTACTCATAACAGATTCCCTTTCAGTCGAGGCGGATAATGCAAGCGGCGAAGTACTGATTGAAGAGGGATTGACCCGTGATTGAAGGCCGACTGGAGTACGAATGGAACAAGGCTTGGTGATCGAGCCGCGTCTGGACACTGACTGGCCAGATACAGATACTGTGATTACCATGCCGCAACTCTAGGCGTAGTTGGTCACACATTATATCAGAAAGTTATTGGTTACCTTTTATATCAATCCCGTTTTGATAAATATCAAACTGATGCCGCATAATGTACCATATACATCAACCTGATACTAAGTTCTATCTGATATACTGTACGTAAAACTGATATCAAATTCTATTTGATACGTACCAAACTGATTTCAAATTATACCCGATGTATATCAAACTACTAAATTCTCTCTGATGCATAACAATCTCATACCGAATTATTTATGATACCATAACAAATGTCTATCGAATTCCACCCGATACCTATCAAAACTGATACCCAATTCCCTCCGAGACATCCCACTTCCAGAAAGACAGCAGCGACCCTCCTTGAAGAACACTTCGTCCCGCATCCTAACCCCCCCCCCCCCCGTCTCCTTTGCCTGCACTTAAATTAAAAGATGTAACGACCGAGCAAATGTTTGATTAGGAGGAAGAGAATGACAAGCCACCCGGAGTTTTCCTTCATAGTGCCTCCCCCGAGGGATGCGAAGTTTACCTGTGACCAGCGCGGTATACCTCCCCTGTGGTTTATTCCACCTGAAGAAAAGTTACATATTAAGGAGAAAAGTCAACTCCCAGAGCAAAGATCCGCCTGTAAAAGACAAGCGGAAGAAGGAATGACTGCAAACTGGGTACACATTCATGTTGATTCGGATATCCGCTGCCCCTCGCTAATCCAATTCTTCTCTCCATTTCCAACCTATTTTCAGTCATTCGTTCGAGACCTTTGTCCCGCCCCGAACTTTCATATACTTGGTCGACCCCTCGCAGTACTCACTCACTCAGATTCTCTCTCTCCCACTCATTCATTCGTTCGTTCATTCATTTTCTCTCTTTCTCTCTCTCTCTCTCTTTCTCCTTCTCTTCTCTTTCTCTCTCTCTCTCTCTCTCTCTCTTTCTCTTTCTCTTTCTCTCTCTTTCTCTCTCTCTTTCTATTTCTCACCCACCCACTATCTCTCTCTCTCTCCCACCCACTCTATCTCTATATATATCTCTCTTTACATAATTACAGCAAGCGATGGTTCAATTCACTTGACAACCAGCGCTAGTTTTTATTACCCTGTTGCCACGAATAGCTAATCATGTTATTTTCTGCAGTCTTAAAAAAGTCAAGTGATGCAAGTGATGCTCAATATATCCGTTCTCATATTTCTCAAACCGTAATTACACACACATGCAGACACACATACTAATACACTTATATACGCAATGCTTTACAAAATAATTCTAAAAAAATATTTTTTTTCACCAGTAGTAAAATCTATCCATCCCTTCTCCTCCTCCGCCTCATCTCTCCTTTATTCACTTCTATCTTTTCATCCTTTCTGTCCTCCCTCCCTCTCTTCTATCCTTCCTCCTTCCTTCATAGCCCCCCCCCCATCCTTCCTCCAATTCCATTCCCAACACGTTTTCAACACGACACCGATCCCATCAACTGCGACCGTCACTCAGTCCGTGGGACCAAGAAGGCTTAACCGCGGGTCCGATCAGTAACCGCAGCCACGGGATCCGCAACCGCAACCGCAAATAGCAAAGCACAACCCCCCTCCCCACAAAAAAAAATATATATATATTTAAAGATAAAATTGACGAAATACAAATAAAAGGGTAAACTGGCCGCACATAAGGACACACGCGGGGGTCTCGTTGCATTGGGCGAGCCGAGGATAGGTGGAGAGGGCGTGGAGGCGTGGGAGCGTGATGACGAGGGCGTGAGGACGAGGAGGAGGGGAGGGTAAAGGGATGGGAAGAGGGAAGAAGGTAGTAGAAGGAAGAAACAAAAATAAATAAATAAATAAAAAAGAAATGATTCAGATAGCGTAAAACAGAAACAGACCCAGAGAGAAGCGAAGATACCAGACAAGCAAAAGGAAAAAAGACGAGAAAGAAGAAAGAAGAAAAAAGGGGAAGGGGAAGCAAATGCCGGAGAAATTCCCCGCAAAAAAGCGTCAGGAAGGTCCTCCGCTGGCTAAGGCCCTGATAGGCGTGATAAGCGACGGGGAGCGGCATGATCGGCTAGCATCGACGCGCCATATACAAGTTAAATGAGTTCAGGAAAAAAGCGAGTCGCCGGACGCTTAAATAAATGATGCCATCAGCGAAGCCTTGCCCTCCTGCTTCGTCTCCTTCTGCGTCTTCGCCTCCTCCTCCCCCTCCCCCTCCCTCATCCCCGAGCGTCAGTCCCCACCCCCTTGCCCGTCCCTCTCAGCATCTCGCTCAACCTCCTCCTTCCCCGCGCTTCATACCCCGCGCTCGACTTCTCGACCTCCTCAAGGAACAGCGGTCGAGTTGGTCTGTATTTAGAGGCGTTGCGTTAAATATACAAACAAATGGAGCGACTGGAATGCGGGGACTTATAAACAGAGTATGGATAAACTTCTTCTCTCGCATAACGAGCACACGCGCGCGCACGCGCGCGTGTGTATTTATGTATGAATGAATGAATGAATGAATTAATAAATAAATGAATGCATGTATGAATGCACGTATGTGTGTATGTATGTATATAAGTAAGTATGAATGAATGAATGAATGAATGAATGAGTGAATGCATTCATGTATATACATCCCCTCCTACCTACCAACTTCCAACTCCTTGCTATGACTTCGGATCGAGAGTACAATAGCAGCCACGCCAACAAAGACACGCCCCCACACAAAAGACGACAAATAATCGCCGAAACTACTCAAACAACAACAACAACAAAAACACGACCCGAATGGCAAAAACCCCTCTGCCAATTTTATGAAAAAAAACGACTTTAATATTGACGTGGAATGGGCATACGAGTTACAAAATCATGCACCTGAAGTCGATGAATTAATGGAAGGTCAAACAAGCCATTTTCCCGCAACCTACTCTGGAATACGAAAGCAAGATGCAAGTGTATTGCTTTAAAGAAAGTCCATATGGGATTTAGTAAACACAAATATTCCATCGACAGAAAGTTCCCAAAATTAAACAAAGAAGAGAGGGAGGGAGGGAGGGAGGGATAGAGAGAGAGAGAGAGAGATAGAGAGAAAGAAAAAAATAAGCACATAGCTATACACTGATCACATATATACGAGCCTTGACACCACACCTCTTATCGAAGCTCCGCCCACTCACCTAACCTTCCACGTAAACCACGCCTCCTCCCAAGACACAAGCACCTGACAGACCCCATGAAATGAAGAGCAACCAGGACCTCCTCCTCCCCTCTCCACCCCCCACCCCCCTCCTGCTTTACCAAGACACATCCCACCACTCTCCCCTCAGTTGCCCCCCTCCCTCCCTTCCATCACCCTTTCCCCCGTCGTCCCCCACCCTATACTCCTCCATTACCCTTCCCCCCTTCTACTCCCCCCCCCCTTCTACTCCTCCGTTCCCAGCATGATAGAGGGTTTTTTCCCCCGCTGTGGCAGAAACTTGCATTTCTAGTTAAGCAAGAGTGAGGGAGACAGCGCGGGCATCTGTTTAATAAAGTTGTCACACTTAATGAAGAACACTAGGAGGTGCGGGGAGACTGCGGCCAAGAGAGGGGAGGGGGAAGGGGGTAGAGGGGAGGGGGAAGGGGGTAGAGGGAAAGGGGGGAGAGGGGAAAGGGAAGTCGGGAAGGGGCAGGGGTGGAAGGGAAGGTTAAGAGGTGGATGAGAAGTGGGGGGAAGGGAAAGGGTGGAAGGGACGAAGGGGACGGGGACGGGGGGGGGGGGGTTACATGGAGACTAAGAGAGAGAAAAAACCAACAACTAAAGAATGAAAGTGAAGGGAGGAAGAACTCAGAGAAGAGGAACAAGAATAGAAAAAGCTGGAAAAAAGAGAAGGAAAAGATGATGTTAGTATTTTCGTCAAATCATATATCGATTCATTGCCTTCCCTATATCCGGCCACCTAGCAACAGACTACAGACAAAACAGTAAAACAAGAACAAAGACAATAAAAAATGGACATCTTGCAGCAGACTGCTGATTAGAAAAAAACAAAACTTTCAAAATAATAATACAATATAACTCAATATAAACAAAGGCTTTAGCAATAACAAAACAAAAACAAACGACAAAGAATGGACATCTTACAAAGGTCTTCGAACAAAATATAAAAAGAAAAGGTTATAAAACAGTGGACCACAGATAAAGAGGCTTGATAATACAATAAATCGCCTACCCTAACACATATCTCTGGGTTCCCACCGAGCCTCAAAAGCTAAGAAAAAGAAAGAAAAAAAGAAGGAAATTGTTCTCCTTCCACTTGTGCGTCTTCTCTTAATTCGCTTCACATTTTCTCATCTCCTCATCCTCCTATTTATCCATATTCTCCTCCCTTTTCTTCCCCTCATCACAGCTTTCCCCCCCATTGCTAATTTGCCTTAAAAAGGCACACTTAAGGGTTGATAAGCTGCTGCTGCTGCTGCTGCTGCTGCTGCTGCTGCTGCTCCTCCTCCTCCTCCTCCTTCTCTTCTTCCTTCTGCTCTTTATTCTTATTCTTGTTCTTGTCCTTTACCTTTTCCTCCTAGTACTTCACCTTCACCACCACCACCACCTTCACCACCACCACCATGTTTCATGACGGTATATAACTGGAACGCAGACACTCTCTGACGTCACGAATTCCAGATATATATACGTCTTCGCTTCGTTCTTCAAGAAGGCTTCGAATAACCTTCCATGAATTTACGTATCATATGACCCATCTTGCAGCACATTATAATGATGCTGGTAGGAATGGCCACGTCATTAATGTTTCTGGGAAAAAAATATATAAACATACGCCAGTTGCTGTAACGTCATGAATCTGCTTTCCATGAAAAAAAAAATCTCTTTCCCGGCCACCTAAGAAAAACGTCTTTGTTGTACCATTTTTTTTAAGATGTGTTCTTAGCCGTTGCCTTCAAGACAGCTTAAAAGTTCTATAATAACGAGATATCACAGGTAAAGAAAAAAAAGAAGAAAAACAAAAAAAAGAAAATCATTGTCCGCATAATCCATGGGCTTAAGCCATCCATCTCAAATCACTTCCCCCCTCCCCCTCCCTCTCCCCTCCCACCCTCCCTCCTTCCCTCCACACCTGCCAAGGCAACCTAAGCCAGCTGTCTAAGCCACTCGCCCCTGGAGGATTGACGTCAAAGGAGGAGAGTGAGTCTGTAAATCAGATAATGTGGCATAAAAGCAGCGCTGTAATCCCTCAGATTTGGCATCACGGCCACACTTAAGCCGCGGATTTCTGAGTGAGGAATGGATTTTCAACTCCCGCTGTGCGAGAAAAAGAAATTTGGAAGAAGGGTCGATCAATCTTTACTTTCCTCTTTTTTCTCTCTCTCTCGTTTTTGTAGGAGAGAGAGGACCCTGGAAACGTGTTTTTTTCTTTCGTTTTTGCCTTCATTTTGAGACATTGCCGGTCATTTTTTTCATTATTACTTTCCTCTGGAAACTGTGCCTTCAACCATTGAAATCTGGTTATCCATTTGGGTGACTACAATTTCCCCTGAATGTCACATAATTTTCTTTCTCCCCCTGACCGCCACCGTAACCCTTATCTCCACAAAACAAATGCGACCCGTAAATCATCCTTCTGAAGGAAAAAAATCACAAATTACAATTTCCAACTAATGCATCACTAATAACCATAATTCCAAGTGCTTAAAGTCAGCTGGACAAAGCCGTTTTTCTTCCCTTGGACACAAAGCTGGTTAAGGCCGACCCTTCCCCCACACTCCACCTGTCCCCATACAACCCGATCCACCCCCCCTCCTTCCAATTCGACCCCCCCCCCCCATAACCCTTCCACGTCGTATGTTCCTCAGACTCTTCTGCTGTATCCGGCTCTGCCGTTAATTACAAGGAGCTTCATTATATTTCTTACCGTCCCATATAGCGTAATTCTTCCGGAAAGAGCTCTTTATCATTCTTTACTTTATCCAGAATATCATTTCGTATTCATGTTTTCCTCTCTATTTTCTTATCTCTAATCTCTGATCTCTATTCTCTATTCTCTCTCTCTCTCTTCTTCTTTCTTTCTTTCTTTCTTTCTTTCTTTCTTTCTCTCTCTCTCTCTCTCCCTCTTTCTCTCTCTATCCCCTGTCTCCTCTTTCCCGTTCTTTCCCGACATCTGTCACACGGACTACACGACCAATACTTCGCGCAAAACAATCAGGGTTTCCCCCTTTTACGAACATTTTCCTTTTCAACTCTTTATTACTTTTCTCTGTCTCCGCTTCCAAATACCCATATAAGGGAGAGTATTTCCCTTTAGAGGTTCTCAGGGGAAGTCCCCTTTCCCCTTTCCTCTTCCTCTTTCCCTTTCCTATCGCTCCCCGCCGGCAACCTATCCCTATGCCCACTGCACTGCCCTTACCCCGTGAACCCCCATCCCACCTCCCTACCCATCCCCTTATCCCACCTCCCTACCCATCCTCTCATCCCACCTCCCTACCAATAACTCCTTCCCACCTCCCATCCCTCAACCCCTGTACACCCCTCAATCCCCCTCCACACCCCTCAGCCACACTTACACCTACCCAATCCCCTTCCCCCCATCCCTCCACTCGAGCTCTTCCCTTCCTTCCCCTCCCTCCCCTCACGCCTGAACACCCCTCCAGCCCTTCCCTCCCACAACCCTCCACGCCCCTCCAGCCCTTCTCTCCCTTCCCCTACCCCTCTTTCGCCCCCTCCTTTGTTCCAGACCTAAATAGAACTTCCCCGCCGAGGGAGCCGCCACAGCGCCCCCACTCTATTTGAGATTTTTGTCGCCCCCTCGCGTCGGCTGGCGGCCATAGCTGTCGCGTTGGTCGGTCGCGGGGAGTCTTTCAGAGCCTCGTCCCTCTTACTTAAGGTCACATAAAGGACATAATTTGGCCATCTCCTCCCTCACATTCCTTCCCTCTCTCCCTCCCTACCTCCTATCCCCTGCGCATCCCCCTCTCTTCTTCTCACCTCCTTCTTCTTTCCAGGTGTCATCTCCTTCGGGTGTGTACGTGTGTGTGTGTGCGTGCGTGAGGGTGGGGGAGACAAAATAAGAGAAAAGAGCGAAAGAGAGGAGGAGTGAAAAAAAGAAGAAGAGAGAGAAGCAAATGATTCAGAGGGAAGGAGAGAACACAGGAGGCAGCAAGAGAGGAAAAAGGGATGAAGAAGGCGCGAGAGAGAGAGGATAGAAAGAAAGAGATAAAGAAAGAAAGAAAGATAAAGAAAGAAAGATAAAAAGAAAGAAATAAAGAAAGATAAAGATAAAGAAAAAGCAGAAAAAAATAATAATAAATAAAAAGTAGACAGAGAGAGAAAGAGAAAGATAGATAGAGAGAGAAGGAGACACATCCCCGCCACTCCCCGAGACACCTGAGTAATACTTATTACTCAGCCTCATAAAGTTGACCATTAGACCTCTAAGGCCGAAGAATAGAGGGAGATATTTTTCTCTAATGCAACTCCATCAACTCCCGAGGTCGGCGACGCTGCTCTTCCTCGGCTTCTCATATTTTCTCCTGTTCTATCTTACTTTCTTTTTTCTTTTTTTGTCTCTCTCGCGCGCGTATTTTCATCTTTAGTTGCTGTTTTTCTCTTTCTCTTTCCACTTGCTGTTGCTCGTATTATCCTTATCACTATTCATTTACTGTTGTTATGGTTTTCACCATTCCTTCACCTCTCCTTCCCCATCCATTCTTCCCTTTTTTCTCCTCTTCTTCATCTTTTCCTTAGTCATTTCTTCTCCTTTTTTCTTCTTTCCTTTTTTTCTTCTTCTTCTTCTTCTTCTTCTTCTTCTTCTTCTTCTTCTTCTTCTTCTTCTTCTTCTTCTTCTTCTTCTTCTTCTTTCTTTTTTTTTTCTTCTCCTTCTCCTTCTCCTTCTCCTTCTCCTTCTCCTTCTCCTTCTCCTTCTCCTTCTCCCTTCTCTTCCTCCTCTCCCACCACTAAATAAAACAACACGAATAAATCCACCGAGGCAGGAAGTCAAGGTTACAGCTGGCCATGACGAATATTAATGCGCCGTGGCAGGGCTGAGACCCTAGCGCACCCTGTCTCCAACCCTTCCTCATCCACACACCCTTCCCGCAGCCCAGCCCCCCCCCCCCTGTCAACCCTTGCCCATTCTACCCCTTTGCTTTCCATCCTTTTCGCACCGCACCATCAATGCCTTTTGGTTCCCTCGGTCTCGCTCGCTTTGCCTAGGTCCTCATAACAGTATTTTCCCTTGTTTCCTTCCGCTGTCTTTCCCTTTGCCTCATCTCTTGCTTCCCTCGTCCTGTCACCCTTCTTCTTTCCCTTCGCCGCGACCCATCCCCCATCAAGTCTTAGTATGCTCTCTGACACCCGACGTCTGACTTTAAAAATACCTATAGTCACCCTGGCTCTCCTCCCAGCCTTAACACGTCCCTTGACACCAGTTCCTCCGCCCTCGTAACTATCATCCCCTCCCTCCTTCTCCCTGGCCGCCCCCCCCTTCCCCCAGACTCCTCACTTTCCCCAAGCCATTACCAGGTGGTAATGGGCACCACCTCCCCGGTAGCGGACAATACCGGTTCTTAATGAGGTAATTCACTCCCCGTTCCTCCTACCTCCTCTCCCCCCTACTACCATCTGGTAGGTTGGTCTTGCTTGCAATGAATAGAGAACTGTATTTAAATGAGGAGGGCTTTCCCGTAGATTTCGGTGCGGCTATTTGTGGGAGTGAGGTGGTGACACGCGACATGAAGATTCGTTACAGTGCAACTGGGATCGGCTGCCAATGATAATGGCTGTCGATTGCAACAGCGTTAAGTGTTGTTGACAGCGATTGCAAGCGTGGATGTGTCTGCGGCTTTGATGATGTTAGCGCGGCAGGTGTTGATATTACGTAATGTTATGTGAATGTGTTTGAGGTCCAAATTTTAGAACTTTTAAATGCTGTGTGCGACAGGACAGTTATGCGGCTGGTATGCTAATATCAGCATATCCCGATGAGATGATCTATCAAGCTGTCACCAATTGGGAGATGCAAGGAACATGACATGCAATCGGCCAAACATCGGAACCACGCCTCTGCGATACCAACCAAACCAATATAATTTTTCCTGTCATGGGAAAAAAAGAATAAAAAAAAAGAAGAAAATCATATTGCGTATTATTAATGTCAATAAATGCGACTTCTGCAGTCACTCAGGCAGAACGAATCAGACTTTTGTGGATCCCGAACAATTTCTGAACTCCGGCTCAAGTTTCCTTGGTATTCATTTCAAGGCTTCGACCCTCTCCCCCTTGGCCCCCTCCCACCACCCCCACCCCTTGCAGTCCTCCTATCAGGGCTTGTGGGAGACCTTTGTGTGCTTCTTTGGACGGTGGCGCGCGCCCTTGTTAGAGAGGTTAGTCTGGTTTGGTTAGAAAGTTACGTAACCACTAGTAAGGTACACAAATAAAGACATACAGAAGAGGGGAACAGCAGATAATAACGATAACACACCGATCTAGCTTACGTGATATTCTCATGAGTAAATTGCTCTGAGGAAGGTTCACATGGAAAAAAATACCAATGTTCTCTTACGCAGACTCGGGGATTTAATGGAAGAAAACGACCTTCGTAGAAGAGGGGGAGGGGGTAGGGGGGAGGAATAAGGGAGGGGGGTAAAGATACAGGACGACGACAAGAAGAGGAAAGGGAAAGGGAAAGGGAGAGAGGGAGGGAAGAAGGGATGGAGAAACGAACCCGCAGGGGAAGGGGAGCGCCGAAAGGAAAGGGAAGGGCAGTGAGGGTGGAAAGGAGGAAGAACAGGTGTGTGCATGAGGACGGGGAGTAAAGGAAGAGAAAACGGAAGAGGAAGGGCAGGGAAAGGGAGGGGGGGGACGGCAAAGTAGAGGAATAGAAGCGGGAAGGAAAAAATGTACTATTTAACAACCACTTACAGACGTGGTTTATACCCTCTTACTCCCGCTCCCATTCCTTTCATGGTCCCTCGGAAACATTTTCAATTTCACCATAGCATAGAGACCACCTCTCCCTCTCCCTCTCCCTCCCCCCCCTTCTCCCTCTCCAAGCCCCGGCCAGGCATTCTTTCAAGTCGACTTCTTGATACATTATTCTGCATTATTCTTCTTTTCCTTCTCCTTCATTTTCCCTTTCTCTCTCCCGCTCTTTTTTTCTTTCTCACTCTTTTTTTGACAATTCCTTCTCGTTTCTTATCTTTTAATTAGCCTGATCTCCATTCTCACGCCCACCCCCACCCCCTCACACACACATACACCCTGTTGTTATAGAGAAGAAACAAAAGAAGAAAAGTTTTGTTATCACTATCATCATCATTTTTATTACTGTCATCCTTATTGCCATTGTGAGTGAGTGAGTGAGTGAGTGAGTGAGTGAGAGAGAGAGAGAGAGAGAGAGAGAGAGAGAGAGAGAGAGAGAGAGAGAGAGAGAGAGAGAGAGAGAGAGAGAGAGAGAGTGAGTGTGTGTGTGTGTGTGTGTGTGTGTGTGTGTGTGTGTGTGTGTGTGTGTGTGTGTGTGTGTGCATGCATGCATATATGTGTTCGTTCCCATTGATTCTCATCTA
>NW_028234425.1:28186366-28191366 GCF_977035675.1 Penaeus japonicus | reverse complement strand
CAATGACATCGACAAAGCTCAGTAACAAAAAGAAGAGAAATGTGGAATAAGAGGAGACGATGGGGGGAAGAAAAGGGAAAGGGAAAGGGAAAGGGAAAGGGAAAGTGAAAGGGAAATGAAAAGAAAAAGAGATAGATAGATATATAGAAAGAGTGAGACTGACTTGGGCAAGTTTATTGAGAGAGAGAGAGTGAGAGAGAGAGAGTAAGAGAGTAAGAGAGAAAGAGAGTAAGAGAGAGAGAGAGAGAGAGAGAGAGAGAGAGAGAGAGAGAGAGAGAGAGAGAGAGAGAGAGAGAGAGAGAGAGAGAGAGAGAGGGAGAGAGAGAGAGAGAGAGAGAGAGAGAGAGAGAGAGAGAGAGAGAGAGAGAGAGAGAGTGTCCTACCGAATCCAAAAGTCTCCGCCGCCCACTCCCCAACCCCCAGCCCATCACCCCAACGCCACCCCTAACCCCGCCGGCCACCCGAAGCCCGAGAGACTCGAAGGCGACAATTGATATTCGCACCCGGAATCGCCCAAATAGAAAAGAAAAGAAAAAGAAAAAAAAAGAAGAAGAAAAAAAGCCAATAAAACTAATTCCTTCCCCGCGGAGGCTAAAACTTTATAACTGGCGGCAGAAAGTGCACGGGAAGTCTCACACACGCAAGTCCGCGCCGGCAGGACGTGTTCAAATTAAAAGTTATTAAGTTGCCGCAATGTGATCCGCCGGAGTCGAACGCCCACACAAACACCCCAACACCTTCCGAACTCGAGCTCGCATGGCTGAGTAGTATCAGGGAGGGAGGGGTAAGGAAAGGAGAGAGGGAAAGGGGCAGGGGAGGAGGGAGGGACAAACGTAGGAAAGGAAAGAGGGAGGGAGGGAGAAACGTAGGAAAGGAAAGAGGGAGGGAGGGAGAAACGTAGGAAAGGAAAGAGGGATAGAGAGAGGGAGAAAGGAAGATAGGGATAGAGGGAGGGGAAAGGGAGTTAGAAAACTCGCAATTCCTTCTTGGTGCGCGCACGTGTGTGCCTATATACGGGAGCATATTCACACACTCAGGCCATTTTTTTTTTTTTTTTTTTTTATTTGAGGGGGGGAGGTTGAATTTCCTCCTGTCTACAATCAAATCAGCATGGCCCTGCAAACCAGTACCCGACGCGTCCAATCTGCGACCGGCCACATACGGAACGTCCAGCGACCGAATGAACAACTCAAGTCTTTCCTTGTCGAACGGCCGTTCCTTTCACCCACCCGACTTCAAAGCAGAAAACTATCGCAATTAAAACGCCAGTGAGGAGGAAGGGGGGAGGAGGGGGAAAAGGAGGATGAATGAAAATGAAGAAGTGGAAAGGATGAGAGGTGAAAGTGAAGATAAATGAAGGGGAAGACGTGAGCGAGCTGAGTGTGAACGTGATGTTGAAAGTTCAGATGGAGAGAAGATCAAAGTCAAAATGAAGTAGAAGAAAAAAAATGCAGATGAATATGGAAGCGAAGAAAATAAATCAAAGACAGCAAGCTCAAAGTTAAAAAGAATGGAAAACCGAAGGTGAATTTGAAGAAGAATGAAAAGACGAAGGAGTATTTGAAGAAGAAGAAGGAAACAAACCAAAGGTGAGAAGATGAAGGCGAAACGTACGTGCGTGCGTTCGTTCCAATCGGCTCTCCTTCCCCACACGCCCAAAACGAGAGATTACTTCGCCCAAAATCCCGGTACAATCCTGCGTAAAACGTGACCCTAAACTACCTGCCGCGGTCGAGGACGGAGGTAACCAGCAATAAACGCCGGATTTTGCGAACAAGAAACCGGTAACGACCAAGAAAACAGGTACCGGGGAAAGCGAGAGAACGTAGTGGGGGGAGGGGGAGGGAGGGGGAGGGAGGGAGGGAGGGAGGGAGGGAGGGAGGGAGGGAGAGAGAGAGAGAGAGAGAGAGAGAGAGAGAGAGAGAGAGAGAGAGAGAGAGAGAGAGAGAGAGAGAGAGAGAGAGAGAGAGAGAGAGAGAGAGAGAGAGAGATAAAAATAAAACCATGCGCTAAGTTGACAACTGATCCTGCAACCAGAGCACCCGAGATAAGAAGCGATAAGACTCACGCCGATAAAAATAAATTCCGTAACGACGCTATCGGCACACCGGGTAAGTCTCAACTATCGATGAGCCGACAAGTAGTCGGGTGCTTGGATAACTTCGGCGGAGATAACAACTACTGCAGATAACGACACTATTGCCAGATAATTCGTAGAGATGTCCCTCCAGGGCGGCAGAAGCGCGACTCGCGACGGGGAAATAGAAAAACAATAAATCCCAGATAATGCGAATTTTATGCCGGGACATAAAAAAGAAAAAAAAAGTGAAAAAAGTGTTCTCGTTTACGACGCTTCGGTATACAACAGCGACGCTGGCCTTGCGCCTGTGCTTTTCTTTTTCTTCTACTCCTCCAATCTTACCATTTTCATTATCATTTTTATTATTTTTTTATTATCATAATTATCATTGTTGTTGTTTTTATTATTATCATCGTTATTGGCATTATCATTATCATTCTCCTCTTCCTTCTTCGTCTTTTTCCTTCTCCCCCCTCCTCCTCTTCCCCTTTCCTCCTTCTCCCCCCCCCTCTTCCTCATACTTCATTTCCATTCGGTAAAGAAGAGAAAAGCGGAAAAGAAGAAAATCAAATAAAAAACGAGAATATAAATCTCTCCCTCCCGACCCGCGCACTTCATCAGACAAGACATCAAGAGAGGCCAATGGGAGAGCTGTGCAATTAGATCTGGATCACCATTCCCTTTCCCTAATTCTTGCTATCTACTCTCCCTCTCTCCCTCCCACCCCTCTCTCCCTCCCTCATCCTCCCATACTCCGTCGATATGTCCCTACCCCCTACCGCCCCCCCTCCCCGTTTTTCCTCTATCCTCACCCCCCCACCCCTTCCCTCTCTCTCCTCTTGGCCGCCTAAGATTTATGAGCCAAGTTCATGCATCTTAAAATATCAAATTAACTTCCTTCAACTTTCTTAGTGTCTGTCTTACGTCTCCGCCGAGCTAATGTTTCTCGCCATCCGACACTGGGGGAAAAAGAGAGAGAGAGGGGAAGGAAGGGAGGGGAAAGGGGAGAGGGAGAGGGCGGGGAAAGGGGAGAGGGAGGGGAAAGAGGTGAGGGTGAGGGCGGGAGGGAGGGAGAGAGAGACGAGGAGGGAGGGAAGGATAGAGGGAGGGAAAGGGAAAGTCTGTCTCTGTTCATAATGTGTGTGTGAAACACTGAAGTGCACTCGTTTTATATTTCGTTCCTGAGCAGTTTTATACATCAATATCATATTTTTCCAAGAAACCAATAACCTTACCCTTAGGCAATCAAAGCGAGAAGTGAAAATACACACAATATTTCTCCCATTTTCGCGTGACAAAATCATCCATCCTTTCTTTCTTTTTTAATCTCCCACATTGGTTTTCTTTTCTTAAACCTTGCCTCAAACTAAGTTTCTAAAGTGAGCAATGAAGTCACGAATCCAAACCCGGCAGATTAGCGAACGCCTCCTGAACGAGCGCTGCTGGTGTTCAGATGTGTTGCGGTATCGTGTCGGCGTTTCGGCTCGTGGCGGTGGCGGTGGCGCTGGAACGGCGCCGTCCGAGAGCAGGTCCGGTGGTAGTGTGATCGCCGCTGGGAGGCGTCGACGGCGTAAAGACACTTTTGGGGTGTATGGGAAGAAGGTAAAAATACGAGGAGTAAAAACAAAATATATGAGTGGAAGGAACCAAGTTGGAAGAGCGAGCTCCCTCAACCTGGACCCTCCTCCTAGCTCTCTCCATCTGACTCTCTCTATCTGGTTCCCTCCACCAGGCTCCCTCCACTTGGCTCCCTTCACCTGGCTTCCTCTACCTGGCTCGCTCCACCTGACTCCCTCTGCCTGGCTCCATCCACTCGCCTCTCTCTCACCTGAAACTCTCGTTAGATCTCGCCGCTTCACATCACCTTTAAAACTGCTATCATTTTTTTCCTTTTTTGCTTTTTCCTTTTTTCCCCCTCTAAAGTCGCACCTATTTACGACAAACTTGTGAGATCGACGCAGTTTTTCGCCTCAAACACGCCGACTTCTCTTCAGCCCCCCCCCCCCCACGGAGCGACACAATGGCCGACAATGTGAACCAATTTAGATTCCGACGAAGAACATAAATAAATGTAATGAATTAAAACGAATAAGATAAGCGGAGAGAATACAAAGGAGTGGGGCGGGGGTGGAGGCAAATCCTTAACCCCTTTCTCCTATAACGTCACCCTCCCTTCTGAAAAATAATAAAATAAAATAAAAATTTTCGGAAAAAAAACCGGTCTCTCAAAGCCTCCTTCGGCCTCCTCGGTCTGGATACTTGGCTGGAACATGCACACACCTCGCGGGATTCCAGTCACGTTCCAGCGCGAGTATAAACACACGGACAACATCCATCTGAAGAGGAAGCGAGGAGCTACCAGCGGCCACTCGCCTTCGCACACGCACATGCACATATACATACATACGCACATACTCACATACAAATACAATCTTTTTTTTTTTTTTCTCTCTCTCTCTCTCTCTCTCTCTCTCTCTCTCTCTCTCTCTCTCTCTCTCGCGCGCGCGCGCGCGCGCGCACACACAATAATAAAGTGCAAAAAGGCGCAAGTTTATGCATACACTTGGCCACACATGCATTCACTTTCTCACAAATTAAATATTTTACAAATGACTTCATTTCCCTTCTTATCACGTTCATTTTTCTCTAATCGTTCTCTGCTCCCACTCACCCACCGTTACCTCCATCCTTCTCTCTCAATCTACCATCTCTCCTTCCTTCCTCATTCTACTCCCTTCTTTATCAAATTTCTACTATCCACTTTCCCCCCACTCCCACTCCCCTTCTTTCCACGCACCGACCCTACGAACTTTCCGCCCACCCATCTTCCCTCCCCACCTACCTACCAAAGCCATCCCCTCCACCCATCCACCTCCCGAACCATGCAACCCACCTCAAGAACCATCCATCCACACAACCC
>NW_028234425.1:28173866-28181366 GCF_977035675.1 Penaeus japonicus | reverse complement strand
TGCATACGTTACTGCGTTTAATTTTGGTAAATAAAGTAAATACACAAATACACGGATAAAGACGAGACGCGCAATCCAGAAACAAAAGAGACAACGCCTGGACACCATGAGCGCCGTCTACTAAGCCCTGAATATTCATGCGGGGATTTCCCCCATCCACCTGAAGAATACGATATAAATTCTAATTGCTCAGTTCGCTGTGTCGCGAATTCATTTCCCTTCGCCGATCTGTTTGCGCTCGTTTTTTTCTTAGATTTTGTCACCCCCCCTGTACACGCGGGCACACACACAGCCACACACATAAATACAAACACACACATAATCCCTTACCCCTATATTTGTTTACAGATTAGTGTTCTCTTTGTCTTATCACTGTCTCTGTCATTTTTATCGGTCTGAACGAGAGAGAGAGAGAGAGAGAGAGAGAGAGAGAGAGAGAGAGAGAGAGAGAGAGAGAGAGAGAGAGAGAGAGAGAGAGAGAGAGAGAGAGAGAGAGAGAGAGAGAGAGAGAGAGAGAGGAGAGAGAGAGAGGGAGAGAGAGGGAGAGGGAGAGGGAGGAAGGAGGGAGGGGAGGGAGGGAGAGGGAGAGGGAGAGGGAGAGGGAGAGGGAGAGGGAGAGGGAGAGAGAGTGTGTGTGTATGTGTGCGTATGTGTGTGCGTGCGTGCGTGCGTGCGTGTGTGTGTGTGTGTGTGTGTGTGTGTGTGTGTGTGTGTGTGTGTGTGTGTGTGTGTGTGTGTGTGTGTGTGTGTGTGTGTGTGTGTGTGTGTGTGTGTGTGTGTGTGTGTGTGTGTGTGTGTGCAAGTGAGAGTGAGGGTGAAAATGGGTGAGAATCAAGAGGGAATGTTCGTGGAATGTATGTGCATGTGCAAGTGAGAAAGTGGAACACGAGTGCGAGTCCACATACGTCCACATACACATGACTGCCCGCCCATGTACAGCTGAGCGTGTGCGTGTCCGAGGCTCTCCCTCTTGCTCTCGGGCCTCACTAACAAGTCTCCCTCCCGTTCGTGTCTGTGTTGTAGCCCTTCAGCACACTCGCGCCACCTTGATGCTGCGCGCTCCGGCAACATCCCGGCAAGAATCCTTTGACAGTCGCGTGGCAATGGGGACCAAGAAGGGAGACGCAATCACTCTTTTTTCCGACATTTTCTTCTCGTGTTTTTGTTTCCGTTTTTTTCGTTCCTTTTTAGTTCTGTTTTCTCGACGTTGTCCTTTTTTTGAACATTCCTATTTTATTTTTCATTTCGTCCTCTTGCAAGGCAAACACGGCTGTCTCTTCCTCGCCATCAATATCATTAACATTGGCATCCCTTCCTCTTCCTCTTCATTCTAAACCTGCCCCATCCCGGCCACCGTCCTTGTTTCCATCCCCAACAGCATCACCATTTCCCTGAACCCCCATGTAATCCCCTCTCCCCATCCTCTCCCCTTATCCCCACAGCGCCTATTCTCCTACCTACAACCCCACTCCTCACCCCCTACCCCTACTCCCACCATCCCTGTTGGAGATGTTAGTTTCCGCATCTGCCGCAAGGAGGCGCTAAGGTCACCTAGGGCTGGCGCACAGGTGAGGATTCCCACGCCAATTACCCTAAACACCGTCCTGCCGCCAGGCCCGTGTACACGCTCATATTTTCTTTGGGGATGGGGGAAAGGGACAGGGGAATGGACAGGAAGGGAGTGGAGGGAGGGAGGGAGGGAAAGAGAGGATGGAGGGGGGAGGGAAAGAGAGGAAGGGAGGGAGGAAGGAGGGAGGGAGGGAGGGAGGAGAGGCGAGAGAGGACGATGGTTCAGTGAATGGTTTGGTTGGAGATGTGTAGAAGGGCTGGTAATGGAACACGGGAAATTGGCACAGAAGGTATGAAGGAGGAGGAGGACGAAGAAGAAGAAGAAGAAAAAAGAGAGAGAGAGAGAGAGAGAGAGAGAGAGAGAGAGAGAGAGAGAGAGAGAGAGAGAGAGAGAGAGAGAGAGAGAGAGAGAGAGAGAGAGAGAGAGAGAGAGAGAGAATCAAGAAGTAAAAACAGGTAGGATGTCAAGACGGTAAGATACAAGAAGCTGGACAGAGAGCAGTCACAAGCGACCGCCCGAGTGCAGCCGCCCACACAGTGGCCTAGAGAGGACGGCGCCCGCATACACGCCGCCAGAAGGGGAAATAGGAGGCCGGCTACAGCGTTGGCAGTGCTGAGCTATTACCCTATTGTACGTCAAGGCTTGTGCGGTAATTGCAACAATTACCAAAAAGACAGAAAGGGGGGCATTACAGGCCTATGACGCCTTTAGTGGAAATGACGGCAAAAAGGCCACAAGAATGACGTAGGTCGTCTACTTGCAAAAGGCTTTTACACCGAGTCAACTTCCCCAGATATATAAACATGCTATTTATCTTTTACGTGCGTTTATAAATGTTATCGTGTAAGGGTGTGAATATAGAGAGGAAGAGAAGGAAAGATAAAAAGAGGGAGGGAGAGAAGATATGGGACGAAGGGAGTAAGAGACGAAAGAGAAAAAAAGAGACAAAAAGAGGAGAGAGAAGGAAGGGAAGAGGGAAGTGACAGATAAAGATAAAGCGAAGGGGAGCGAGACAGACGGAGAGAAGAAGAGAGTGAAAAAGAAAAGAGGGAGATACAGAGAGAAGAGAGAGAGGATAGAGCAAATGTTGTCAGACAAAGAGAGATGGAGAGAGATGGAGAGAGAGAGAGAGAGATGGAGAGAGAGAGAGAGAGAGAGAGAGAGAGAGAGAGAGAGAGAGAGAGAGAGAGAGAGAGAGAGAGAGAGAGAGAGAGAGAGAGAGAGAGAGAGAGAGAGAGAGAGAGAGAGAGAGAGAGAGAGAGAGAGAGAGAGAGAGAGAGAGAGAGAGAGAGAGAGAGAGAGAGAGAGAGAGAGAGACGAATAAATTAAATGCGAGAATATATTAGTCGCCTCGAGCAAATGCCTGGCGCATATATCTCTCAAAATGAAGTCTAGGCTCCCATGTTAAGAGAGCAGGAGAGCAGGAAAGCGGGCGAGGAGAACACATGCTCCAGCGAGCTCTCTGCATCGAGTAAATACTAGACGTAATGTAAATAAATACTAGACGTAATGTAAATATAAACTAAGTCACCCCTTTTTTTACTGCACATCAGAAAATTATTGAAAGTAATTCAACAGTAAACGCCAAGGCTCAGCTAATGAGATTTCCTTCATTAAAACAGGAAAGGAAAATGTAGGAGCATGGAGGCAGGGGGGAGAGGAGGGAGGAGGGAGGGGGAAGGAGGGAGGAAGGTGGAAAATGAGAGATGAAGAGGCGGTTCCATGGCAACATGGACGCAGAAAACAAAGGCAGATGTACATTAGCCACAGGTCCAAGTCATCTTCCATCACACACTAATTACTCTTTAATCTTCCTCTGGAATGTCTGCCGTTCTTTCCCTGCTTCGCCCACATCACTGATATATTTGCACATGTACGTGTGTATACATTAACTACAGAAGACTGGACATGTCCACATCCTTATATATGCATTCTCCCCCTTCCCTTCTTCCATATTCCCCAACCACAAACCTCCCTTCTTCTTTACCTCCAACTCTACCCCCACCTCTACCTCCACCACCATCTCCACCCCCACCGTCTCTCAGAATCAGCTCCTTTTGTGTCGCTTTTCTTTTCTTTTTATTCCGTGATGACAAACAAAAGGAGGCTGTCGATATGCGAGCGAGCACAGAGGCAACGACGCCCATATGTGCAAGACAAGCCCGTCCCCCAACAAACGCTTGTCCTCACACCGACGCCCTTGCAGTATTCACAAGCACACGGGGAACGCAGCAAGCACGACTTATACAGGAACGCCTACACAGCAAGCACGCCCACTCATTTATGCACCCACACGTCCACGCTCGCACATTCCTCCTCACGCCCAAACTTGATCTGTGCAACCCAGCCCTCGTCCTCGCCCTTGTCGTCTCCTCGTCCCCCTCCTCCTCTTTCTCTCCTTTATCCACTTTCTCACTTTCACTTTCACTCTCACTCTCATTCGCTCACTTACTCACTCATACTTTCTCTCACCCTCTCTGTCCGGACTCTCCCTTCTCTTCTTTCCCTCTGCTTTTGTGTTCTTCCTTCATACCCTTCGCGCCTTGAAGCGCTCTCTTGCTCTCTCTCTCTCTCTCTCTCTCTCTCTCTCTCTCTCTCTCTCTCTCTCTCTCTCTCTCTCATCTTTTGCTACGCATTCCAAACCTTTTTTTCCTCTTTGTCTCCCCTCATACAGTCTCCTTCGCCTTTATGTCTCCCCACAACAGAATCCTTCTATTTGCTGTCTATCTTCAGCAGTCTCGCACTGACGGCTTACCGGTGTTCCCTCTGACTCATCCACCCCCCCCTCCCCCCACCAACCCGTTCACTCCTCGTCGACGATGAATGGAAAACAAGAGAAAGGAGAAGGAGAAGGAGGAGGGAGAGGAGGAGGGAAAGGAGGAGGGAAAGGAGGAGGGAGAGGAGGAGGAGGAGGGGGAGGGGGAGGGGGAGGAGGAGGAGGAGGAGGAGGAGAAGAGGAAGAGGAGGAGGAGGAGGAGGAGGAGGAGGAGGAGGAGGAGGAGGAGGAGGAAGAGGAGGAGGAGGAGGAAGAGGAGAAAGAGAAGGAGGTAGAAGAGGAGGAGGAGGTGAGGAGGGGGAAAAGGAGAAGAAGGAGGGGAGAGCAAGGGGAAGCAGGTGGAAGAGAGGACGAGGACAAACAGCAGAGAAGAAGGATTATCCGCAAGAGAAGGAGTGACTAAGGAGGAGCACAAGAAGAACAGATAGAGGAGGCCCTGCAGCAACAGCAACAGTAGGAGCAAGAGGAGAAGCCGGACCAGGTGAAGGAGGGAGAAGGTAGGGAAAGAAGCTGAGGGAGGGTTGGAGGGAGGGAGGGAGGGAGGGAGGGAGGGAGGGAGGGAGGAGAGGGAGAGAGTACGGAGACGTAGGGAACCAGCAGAAGAAAGACGAAGCTGTAATAAAGAAGGTATTGATCAGAACCACAAAGGACCCCGGGTGTCCCGCCTCTAAAAAGACGCTTGATGCTACGGTAATATCGGGGCCGAGAGATCCCTCGGAGGAGCGCCCGAGTCAGCCCCGTCTCTCTCCTCTTCCTGGAAGAATGGCAAGTTTGCGCCGCGGACCCGCAACTTTGGAAGGGGAAAGGGGGGAAGGGGGGGAAGGGGAGTTTGTGGGAGGGAGGGAAGAGAGGGAGAAAAGGAGGGGGTAAGGAGGGGGAAGGAGGGAGGGGAGGGGAGATGAGGGGGGGAGGGAAGGAGATAGGGAATCAGGTAAGTGGGAAGTAATGAATGGATGGATGGATGGATGGATGGATGGATGGATGGATGGACGAAAGAAGAACGGAAGAAAGAAAGGAAGAAAATAAGGAGTGGGAGAAGGGAAGGAAGGAAGACAAAATGGAAACAGTGGGAAAAAAAAGCAACGGAAGGAGAGAAAAGGAGAGCGTGAGGAATGGAGAAAGGGAGTAAGGGGAAGTGTGGAGGGCGAGGGAGGGGGAGGGGGTTCGGGAGGAGGAGAGGGGCAGCGAATTTACGCGAGGAAGAAAGGACACACTGGGGAGGCGTATGCAAGACGAGGAGAGATAACGGCGAAACACTCGCAAGGATATGAAGAGAGGAAGGACAGAGATATTCACAGCGAGACAGAAGGAAAAGACATCACGGGAAAAGAGGGAGAAGTAAAGAGGAAGTGACAAAGGCAAAAATAAAAGGAGGAAGATATAAATAGCGCATAAAAATGAATAAAAAGAAATACACAAGGAGAGGGAAAACGAGAAGCGAAAACAAGAACGACGGACAGACAAGCAAACGGATAGAGCAAGATACATAATGTACGGGACGGAAATGAGGAAACGTGAGTATACAAGCATGACTGCAAGTGAGGAAGAAAACGATGAGGGAACATGAGTATATGAATGAGTGAATGAGCAAAGCGCGGCTGTGTTTGCATGCATTTCAGCAGCCCGTCGACACGCCGCAATGGAAAATACCATCGCTTTGAAACAAAAAGTTTTCAAAAACTTCGGTAAACCAATTTACCACGCTGCACTTTAAACGCAAGTAACGGCTGCCCAAATAAAGCGTTGTTTGTTAAAATTATGCAATAATCTAACACTGCTAATGCCACTTGGCTGAGAACATTATCCCTAAGCAAAATTGTACGACAATATAACGTACAGCGCAATAACGATCTGCCCCTGCAGTCTTTATGCACGGAACAGGGGGTCGCTGCAATCGGGGGGGAGAAAAGGAGGACTGGAAGCAGGGAGGGAGGGAGGGAGATGAGAAGCAGGGAGGGCGACAGATGGGAAGCAAGGAGGGAGGGAGATGGAAAGGAGGAAGAGAGAGAGAAAGAGAGAGAAAGAGAGAAAATTAGAGAAAAGAGGAGAGAGATAAAAAAAAGAAAAGAGAGAGACGCCCCTCCTTCATAGCAAATCAAAAGAAGAAGAGAGAGAGAAAGAGAGAGAAAGAGAGAAAATTAGAGAAAAGAGGAGAGAGATAAAAAAAAGAAAAGAAAACGCCTCCCTTCATACATCTCGCAAATCAAAACAGAAAAAAGAAGAAAAGAAGAAAAAGAAGAACGCAAACATACATTGGGGAGAGAGGACAATAGAAAGTAGATGAACATGAAAATACATATATAAAAGAAGAAAACAAAAAATATG
This sequence comes from Penaeus japonicus, assembly GCF_977035675.1. Lineage (NCBI taxonomy): Eukaryota > Metazoa > Arthropoda > Malacostraca > Decapoda > Penaeidae > Penaeus > Penaeus japonicus. Next base: position 28,174,695 of record NW_028234425.1, on the reverse strand, counting down.
GGAGATTTCTTTTATGGGGAAGCTCACACTATCAAAAATTCATAAAAGAACAGGCAGCTTGTATTTGATTTTTCTTTCCCTTTCCTTTATCAAATGGCAATTCTCCTAAACTATGAGCACTGAAAATATGGATTTTGCATGAAGTGAGAAACATCATACTGCATGTATCACCAGACCTTGAATCTGAGTTACAGCAACAAAGGTGAGGATGGAAATGAAGGGGATGAGAAGGAGGATAAGAATACATAGAAGGAGTATACAGGAGGAGAGGGAGACGGAGGGAGAGAAGGAGAGGGGTGGGGGGAGGAGAGAGAAGGAGAGAGAGAGAAGGAGAGAGAGAGAAGGAGAGAGAGAGAAGGAGAGAGAGAGAGAGAGAGAGAGAGAGAGAGAGAGAGAGAGAGAGAGAGAGAGAGAGAGAGAGAGAGAGAGAGAGAGAGAGAGAGAGAGAGAGAGAGAGAGAGAGAGAGAGAGAGAGAGGGGGGGGGGGGGAGGGAGGGAGGGAGGGGGAGAGGGAGAGGAGAGGGGGAGAGAGAGAGAGAGAGAGAGAGAGAGAGAGAGAGAGAGAGAGAGAGAGAGAGAGAGAGAGAGAGAGAGAGAGAGAGAGAGAGAGGGTATAGAGGGAGGGAGGAAGGATGGGAGGGAGAGAGATAATGGGGGATATAGGGAGAGGGAGAGAGGACGAAAGAGGGAGAGAGAGGGAGAGAGGAGGAAGGGGAGGGGGAAAGGAGTAGCAATAACTGCCTATGGAGGCCCAGGACAGAGGCTATCAGTGCCGCCAATGTCCGCTTCACCTGAATAAATCGCCCGTCATTAGCGTGGCTGCCTCGCT
>NW_028234425.1:28158866-28163866 GCF_977035675.1 Penaeus japonicus | reverse complement strand
AGGAGAGCTTTCCTCCTTCACTTCATCTCTCCCGATTTGAGAGGACGAAACCGCAGCCCCGCCCTCGTTCCCGCAACCGGAGGGGGAGAGAGACGTTAGTTCATACACGGGGAGTCAAGCGTGGAATGGGGAGAGAAAAAGCGATAAGACACACAAGGGGAGAAAAGGTCAGGAGCGGCAAGGAGGTCGAGGGTAACGTCAGGTCACAGTTGGTCACTAAGACCAGCTGGAGGACAGCAGGGGAGGTTCCGGCGAAAGCTTTCAAGATTGCAATTATCAACAGGACTAAAATGAACACGTGGCGAAGGCGGACGAAGTGGGTATTTGACCGTCCCTTCTTCCCCTTTTTTCCCCTCTGTTATTCATCTACTCATAGCTGATGTGCTTGGGTGAAGGTAAGATTGTGTGTGAATGTGTATATGAGTATAAATGTTAGTGTGGTTGTATGAGTATTAATGTCAGTGTAGTGTGAGTATTGGTATGAGTAAGAGTAAAAGTATGAGTAAGGCAGAGTATGAGTATGAGTATGAATATGAATATGAGTAAGAGAATGAGTATGCGTGTGGTATTGAGTATAAATAATAAAACCTAAACAATGACTTGTACTCTTACCGTGAGATTATGAGACTCCTGAACCATCAAATGTGCAAGAACGTTTCCCAGTCACGAATTCTTAATCATTCGTATTGCAACCTCGCGTACGTACAGAAGCCGCGAAGTCTGTGGGAAGTCCTCGCTCCTTCTCTTTCGTCGTGAAATGAAATCGTTTCGTATTTCGCTCGCTTGTTATTTCCCGTTTTCTTTTAACGCACAGATGATCTGCATATATCTATTAATGAATAGGCGCATAAGGTTGCCGGTTTTCATTTTCGAAGTTGACTTAAATGGGACCCGAGTGCACGTTCGTATACAATTTCAGACAGACAGAGACAGATATATGCACGTGCGCACACATTCTACTTTTCCCTCTGTCTGTCTATCTGTCTGTCTGTCTGTTCCCTTCCATTATCCAATTTTCCACAAGAATCCACCTTACTCCTCTTGCCTCTTCTTCCTCATCTACCTCCCCCTCTTCCCGTCTTCGCATATACCCTCTCCTCCTTAGCCTCCTAGTAATCCCCCATCCCTCCCTACCCCATCCCACCCACCCCCTCTTTTTCCTCCCGGCAAATCTCCTTAAAAAAAATCGCCCTTAAAAAATATCCGTCCATTACAGCGGCAAATCTCCCTTTTATCGCCATCGGAGGAGGTCTCCGGCTCTCGCTGCGCCTCCTCCGCCACGCCGGATCAAGTGTCTCATCGGCGAATATCAGTGGCGTAACATATAGCTCTCGCTCTCGCTCTCGCTCTCGCTCTCGCTCTCACTCTCGCTCTCTGGCTCTCTCGCACTCTAGCTTTCTTGCACTCTGGCTCTCTCGCGCTCTGGCTCTCTCGCTCTAGCTCTCTCGCTCTAGCTCTTGCGCTCTAGCTCTCGTGCTCTTGTTCTCTCGTTCTCTCGCTCCCTCTATCTCTCGCTCTCTCACACACACACACACTCACAATTGTTCTCTCCCTCACCAACATTCTCTCTCATTTTCACTTTCTCCAGAGACAAAGAAAAAATCACAGAAACAGAAAAAATATAAAGAGAAAGAAAAAAAGAAAAAGTCAAAAGTGCAGAGAAAAAAGAAGAGATAAAAGAGGAAAAAAAAAGAGAGAAAAAGCGAGAGAAATATCAAGCGAAAGAGAGAAGAGGACAGCATTTCCCGATTCCTTTTCCCGACCCGACCTCCCACCCGACGCGATCCACACCAGCTACGGATCTTCTCATTCCTTTGCTGGGAGTAATTAAGCAACCGTAATGCGTCACTAAGCATCTATATTGAAATCGCAGGCACATATACGCTCGCGCAAGGAGACAGACAGACAGACAGACCTATATATGTGAGTGAGGGCGTGAGAGTGAGTGTGTGTGTGGGGGGGGGGGGCATGAAAAGGTAAGATTGTGAGACCGAAAGGGAAAGAGTGAGTGAGTAAGGGATAGAGAGAGAGAGAGAGAGAGAGAGAGAGAGAGAGAGAGAGAGAGAGAGAGAGAGAGAGAGAGAGAGAGAGAGAGAGAGAGAGAGAGAGAGAGAGAGAGAGAGAGAGAGAGAGAGAGAGAGAGAGAGAAAAGAGAGAGAGAGAGAGAGAGGAGAAAGAGAGAGAGAGAGAGAGAGAGAAAGAGAGAGAGAGAGAGAGAGAGAGAGAGAGAGAAAGAGAGAGAGAGAGAGAGAGAGAGAGAGAGAGAGAGAGAGAGAGAGAGAATCACACCTGTAGCAAAAGAACAACCATCATAAATTTGAGGAAGGCTTCAACTTTAAAACACCGGGGCGGGATCCACCTTACCACGGACACATTCGAAAATACGAATTCTAGTATATTAATTGAAAAGAAATCTTTACTGCATTCTGCAAGCCAATATTTTCCACAAAGAATTTCAAGATATACGCAATGGAAGTATGTGTGCAATCACAAGCACATATATTGTATATGAGTGAGTGAGTGTGCGTTCTTGCGTGTCTGTGCGTGCTTGCGTGTATGTGTGTCAACATTTACGATGTACAAACAAACAAAAATCACAGATAACAGAAATATCTAACAATATCTCAATGAAACAATGTCCATCCAATAACAACATCAAAGTTAAAAGACAAAGACAATAAGAGGACAAAGACCCCCCACCCCCACCCTACCCCCATCCAAGTCAATATTCCCAACTACTACGGGGGGGGGGGGTTAGGTAGATGCGTGGGGGCTGGGGGAGGGGAAGGTCTTCTCTGTGTGCTTATATACAAATGCACATTTAAACACGTACACAAACAGGAGAGAGAGGAGGAGGAGGAAGGAGAAGAGAGGAGAGAGAGAGGGGAGGGAAGGACGGAGAGAGAGAGAGGAGAGAGAGGAGAGGAGAGAGAGGAGAGGGAGGAGAGAGATCAGAGGAGAGAGAGGGGAGAGAGGGGAGAGAGGAGAGAGAAGGAGAGAGAGGAGAGGAGAGAGAAGGAGAGGAGAGGTGAGGAGAGAGAGAGAGAGGAGAGAGAGAGAGGGAGAGAGAGAGGGAGAGAGAGAGAGAGAGAGAGAGAGAGAGAGAGAGAGAGAGAGAGAGAGAGAGAGAGAGAGAGAGAGAGAGAGAGAGCGAAAAAGAGAAAATCATTTTTCTTCCCCATCTTTCTACCGTCACATATCAATAACGTCGTACATCAACTCAATAAGATCCGGAATCTGCTTATACCGTTTAAAATTCCCATTTTCCCCCGGCGTAACAATGGCGACTCGTATGGTCAATCTACTTACTAAAAAAAAAAAAAAAAGATAAATAAAAAAGGGTCCCCCTCCCCCCCCCATCCACTTCCCCCATGCCTGTAAAACGTCTCGTATTCATAAATTGGAGAAAACTTAGAACCCCTCCCATCCCTATCCCACCCCTACCCCATGCCGCAATTCGATCCCCTAGCCTTCATCCACCCACCCCCACCCCAACGCTATCCCTCCTCCATCCCCTCATCCCAGCTTATTCCAAGTCCATCCCACGCTATTCCTGGTCCATCTCCCCAGTACCCCCCCCCCTCCATAAAACCCATCGCATCGCCACACGACCCACGCGATACCACACGCGACGGCGACTCTCTCTCCCTTCCTGTCCCGCTACGGTGCATGGGAAACGGTCGTTCTCCGTCCTCATGATACTCACGCCTCGCCACAATGAAAGGGGAACCTCCAACCTCATAATGTTCACGTCTCTTTACGGTGCGGTACCCCTTCCCAACCTCATGATATTTTACGGTGAGGAGGCCCTCCCCCAGCCTCATAATACACAGGAGTCTCTTTACGGTGCACGGCTATCCGACAACCTTAGCCTCGCATTCACCGTTCACCGTAACTCGACCGGTATTAGCCAGTGCGCCGCCGCTTTGTTGCGTAATCGGCCGTTCGTACGCGGTGTTACTCCGGGATTACGCCCTAAAGCTGTCAAAATCGTTACGCCCCAATCCGATACATTTAATCATTGCCTCGCATGATATATATGTCATTAAATGTCATTCGCTTATGATAATTACAATGCCATATAATCCCTGTAATGGCTCAGATGGACTAGTCTATCAGTGTAAAATAATTTGTAAGTTCCTCTACTGCCACAGTGTTTCGCACGGTTCGCCAGCTCGGGTTCACTGTATTTCACTCAGCCCCCTCCGAGGACCACTTTTAAGGTCAACGCATTTTATTCCGTCATATAACTGGCCGTCTAAGACAACTTGACCCTTTTCCCTTCGAGAACTTTCTCCTTCTGACGCTTTAATTGAACAAACTTTTATCCTGCGATAAATTTTTCTTTTTCAAGGTCAAGCGTAACCTAAGTGATTAAGTGCCACTTGTTCTGCTCTTCACTTCGTAGGCAATTTACTCGTGTCCTTTTTTGTAGTCCAAACTGACATAGCAAATTATTTCGTTATATCAATCATCATTTTTTTCAATATAAAGAATCATCTTTTCGTGAGTGAGAAGGGGACTGTATACCTCCATCTACCAGGGGGAATCTCGCCTCCAGGACTCTATTTAATCTTCCATTCTTTATTTCCACCACCCCCCCCCCCCACCCGACATCCTGCCTCTTCTCGCCGGACGCTAGGACCTCCACCCTCGTCCTCCCCTCTCCCTAGCGCTCTGCCAGGCACAAACTTGGCACAATCTAAGTTGGGAAAGTTGAAGAGAACTTGTAAGTGCAGAGGACCCTTCGGCTCCACCTCGTGCTCTCGCTGGTTCTCTCACCTTGGCTCTGTCACTTGGAATCACCTGTCACCTGTCACTGTCACTTCATTTTCACTGCTCGTCGTCTCTCCGTATCAATCCCGTCGGTTAAGGTCAACTGCAGTCTGTTACAAGTCATTGTTGTTTATAGATTCCTATTGACTGGATGTTTATGCTGTCTCTGACGCTGTCCTTCACTCTCTTTAGGGTTGCACGCCACGACCTTCGTGAGCTTTACC
>NW_028234425.1:28141366-28153866 GCF_977035675.1 Penaeus japonicus | reverse complement strand
GTTTGGAAAAAAAGGAGAGAAAAAAGAGGCCGGAACGGATTAGATAAAAAGAAAAAGCGAGAAGGAAAAAGGCAGACAAGTGAAACAGCGAGAGTAATTCAATAGATGATAACGACCTTCTTGTGGTTTGTGTTTCATCCTTTGCACCATAACGATTAATCGACTGTATATATCTATCCTAGTCGTATATTTTTAATCTATATATTTACAGTACTTTAGGCATTTATTTATCTTTTCATTACCATAACCGTATCTTATTTTATCATTATCTTTCGGATTTTCTTCTTCCTATTTCTTATTTTGTTTCTTCGCCCCCTTTCTTGTCAAATTTTCTCCTCCCACTAAACCCTCCTCCTATTCTCACTTTGCCGTATTCTTTTCCAATTCTCTGTCTCTCTCACCCTCTCCTCCCTCGCTTCCTCTCTTCCTTTACCTTCTCTCTCTTACTCTTTCCCTCTTCCTTCTCCTCCATCACCCTTAACCTCAAACCTTACCCTTTCCCTTTACAAAAGTGAGAGAAAAAGAATCAGGAAAAAAAAAAAAAAGAATCTTCCATCTGAATTGAAGATGCAACCGACGAGACAAGAAGCACTCCAGGAGGTGAACAAGACCGACAAAAAAGAAGAAAAGAAAAAAGTCTCAGAAATATCTCGAAGAGACAGAGTGAATGGAAGAAGGAAAAAAAGGGCCAGACAAACTACAACAACAACAGCAAAAGGAGTGATCGCTTGTGGAGGCGGTGGAATGGCGGCGGCGGTTGGTAGGGAAGCGGTGCGGCTGAAGTGGAGGCGCTGAATGGAGAGGAGGTGGTGGTGGAGGGAGCCGAAATTATGAAGGTAATAAGAGACTGGTGAAGACACGACAAAGGGATGCAAAGATGGAGGGGGAGAGGGTGGGAGGGCAAGGGAGAGAAGGGAGGGACGGAGGAAGAGAAGAGGAGACAAAGAAAAATGGAGAGAGAGAGAGAGAGAGAGAGAGAGAGATCTAGTCCGATCTGTTTTATCAATCCATCTCTCATCCTTAATATGACAGAAATGTCAAGTGTCACGAAATGAATAAAACCACCAATAACATAAAACATAATATAAACATAATGGCAAAGGCAACACATGGAATCTTACGGCCAACTCAAATTTAAAACAAGCAAAACAAAACACGAAAAAAGACGCTAGAAAAAAAACGTAATCCGCGACATTTTACACCTAATAGAACAATAGCCATATAACACCGCCAACGACGTTGTTACCGCCCAACTAAGAAAGATTAAAGAAAATGGGAAACGAAAAAGAAAATGGCGCCGACGGGGAGAAAAAGACAACGGAAAGAATACTATGATTTTATTTTTCTTTATTTAATTTTTATTTTTTTGAGTAGAGGTCATGACACTAGCATAATAAATACGAGGAAATGCTCCCAAAATATTCACGCAAGACAGACATTGAACAGTTACGAAGAAGAAAAAAAAACTCGAAATAAGTGACGAGGAGTTAAGAGAAAGGAACAGAAATGATAAGAGGAAAGGGGAAGAGGAGAGGAAAAGAAGCAGACACCAAAGTCAAGCTGAAAAGAAAGAACGAAGGAAGGAAGACAAGTTTCAATTTGACAAGACAGGAGAAGAATGCACGCACAGAAATACAGTTTCTCTCTACTTTGATGTGTACCACTTAACGTTGCCAATGTGAACCGTCAGTTTCGGCTCACGTATCCGGAACACATGCCCGCCTCCACGTATTGACGTGCGATTCGGATACAAGAGTCGAAACAGGCGGTTCATTCATTGGCTTAATGGACTTGGAAGTGGAGGGATACGTAGAGGACATGACAGGAAGGACCTTTTTAAACGTTTCCACAACCGTAGGAAATGAGGAAGAGAAGCGTGAGGGAGAGAGATGACGTTCGTGAATAACACCAATAAGAACGGCGGCAAAGGAATAAAAGCTGGGGAAAAGCACAATGGAAACCCAAGCACAGCAGGTGCATGCACACCCTGTCGCCAATGCCTTCCTGCAACAAGCTCTTGCGAGGCGAAACAGCAGCCGCCCACGCTTTATAGAAGCTTCAACGCCTCTTGCCAAGATTTTAAGAGGGAACTTAAAAGGGCTGAGGACGAGGATCCAGACTGCGAGGGAGACACTGATATCGCGGAATGCGCAGCGACAGCAACAACTTACAATAACATCATCAACATCAACAAAAGCAACAAGAACGACAACGACAACGACAACGACGACGACGACGACAGCAAAAAGCACAAGCTTGGTGGCGAGACGCAAAATTAACGAGGTTTTGCACGAAGTGTCGACGGGCGGATGTCGATCGAGCCGCTTTGACACATGACGGGAAACAGCGCGGCTGGAAGCGAAACTGAATATGGAATACCATGTGTTGTTGCGGATATGCTGATGATGTGCAGACACGCGAACAGACAGACAGACAGACAGACAGACATACATACACACATACACTTTTGCTCTCACTCTCAGATTCACTCCCAGTCTCTCTCTCCCACTCAGTTCCCACTCCCTCTCTTTCACCCTTTCCCTCTACCTTTCTCGCTCACGGTGCTTTGTTGTACCATTTTTTGTGTATACACTTATTTATATACATCTATACTGAACCAAGAGTGATATGAAGTTCTTCGTTATTGTTTTTCTCTTTCTTTAAGACACGAGGGAACAAATATTTCACACTTCCTTTCCTCTCCTCTCACCCACCGCCCCTTTCCCCTCCTCTTCCTTCCGGTCTCCCCTCTTTCCGCTACGCCAGAAGCTCCCCATACCCCCCTCTCTCTATTCTTTTCCCTTTCCTACTCCTCTCTCTGTCCCTCTTCCTCTCCCTACCTCTTGCCTCTGTCCCTACCCCTGCCCCTCCTTCCCAGCCCCTTTTCCTAACCCCGAAGGACCTACGAGGGGTCTGGCGGGTCGAGATCTCGGAGGATCAGGCCAGAGGAGCCCTGCCGGACACCTTAAGATCCTCCTACACGTCTTTTATAAATCTTCCCCGGGCGTCTTCTCAAGGAATCCCGCGCGCATTGCTGGCGTTACGACGGATGAGGGTGGGGGTGGGGGCGGGGGCGTAGAAGGTGGGTAGAAGAAGGAGGGCAGGTGGGTCTCTTCTTAGGTGGAAGGGGTGGAGGGGAGGGAAGAGAGGGTGGGTTGGTTGGCCTCTTACTAGGAAGTAACTTCCTTTTATCATTATCACGTTTTTATCCTTATCATTATCATATTTTTACCATCATCATTATCACTATACACAATAACACCAACATCGTCGTCCTCATCATATGATGATCATCATTATCATTATTGCTATCATTCTAAATACTAGCACTAGTAGTATTGTTGCAGCTGTTAATTGTATTGTCACAAAATATGTGTTATTACTAGCATCCTCATTATTATTACCTTTTCTCCGGATCCATATCATCCACATGTCACGCCCAATTCCAGGCCGTATATCGCCGACCCCGTCCCCGTCCCCGCCCCCCCCCCTCCTCCTCCTCTTCCTCTTTCTCCTCCTCTTTCTCCTCCTCCTCCTCCTCCTCCTCCTCCTCCTCCTCCTCCTCCTCCTCCTCCTCCTCCTCCTCCTCCTCCTCCTCCTCCTCCTCCTCCTCCTCCTTCCCCTACACACGATATCAGGCCTCCAGCGTAATCAACATTTCTACAGGATCATGCTGTCACCTTGCTTATTGCGCGTAATGTCTCACCAGTGACTCGCTTACAACCTTAAAGCGGAACATACACAGAAAATAACAACGACAGCAACACACATATAAAAACACAAGCAAGCGTGTAATTAACAAGAGGAAGTACAAAGAGAAAACGTTTAGTTAATGCGTAGCATAAAATCAAAATGAAGTTTTATTTACGAGTGGAGAAAAAGGAATGTCCCGAGATAAAAACGACTAACAACGCGTTTAACACGCATGTGATTAGTAACTAAGGTAGGGGGGGAGGAAAGGGATGATGGAAGAGGAGAGAGGAAGGGGGAGGGGGAGGGGGAGGGGGAGGGGGAAGGGGAAGAGGAAGGGGAAGGGAAGAGAAAGGGAGAAAGAAAGAAGGGGATCGCTGAGAGGCACTGGTAAGCTTTTACTCTTCCAGAATAACAAAAATGAAGATAACTTTCCGTAATTAATGATAATAATCTTACTTTAACAATCCCTGGTTGACGTAGAGCGGCTTATCACATGACACATAATGCAGTTACGCTTGCCTTGCCTCTGCCTCCGCAACCTCATTCATTGCACTTCGTCTTATTATACTAATATCAATGGCACCCATTATCGTTCTTCTTCTATCCTCTGTGCTGCCTTTACTCCTCCTCGCCAACAAGGCTTCAGAAATACAACACTAATTCATGCACAGAAACTAGTCTCGGAAACGGCTCATTCTTTATATGCTAATATAAACATTATCATCATCGTTATCACCATCATTGTTATCATCATAATTACTAATATCAGAAATATGGCCATGATTATCATCCTGATTATCATCATTATCATCATTGTTATAGTTATCATATTCATTTCTATCATTATCTCCCGCCTTGTCATTAACATTCATTATTCTCTTATTCTTATCAGTTTCACGGTCATATCCAATAGCAATGATTTTCTCAATTGGCCGTCGAACTATTAACTAATGCATTGCACTGATACCATTAGAACTTGCTCCTACCACCACCTCAAGACTTACCATCATTACACCATCGATTTAATCACACAATGCATCACCAACACAGTACCCGCTGGGAACTCAAATCTACTTCCATAATATATTTTACATTTTTTTAACATGAACGAAACGGTAATTCGGACAATTCCTACTGAGGATAACGTAAAAAATAGAGAAATAATCGTTCGGTTTTCATATCGATTGCAAAGATATCGAACTGCAACCCCAGCTGGATCATCACTAAAACTATTGCCGCGAATTCCTGCAAGTTGCAGATTCCGAGGTGGATCGTCAATGTCTCTTTTTTCAGTGTTCGAAAGTTCTTTATGTGAATTATCTTCTGCTTAAATTCATCTTTCGAGAGAAAGGGTTTCGAGAGAAAGAGGGGGAAGGAAACGAGGAGGAAGGGAGGGGGAGGTAATGTATGTATGTATGTATGTATGTATGTATGTATGTATGTATGTATGTATGTATGTATGTATGTATGTATGTATGTATGTGTGTGTGTGTGTGTGTGTGTGTGTGTGTGTGTGATAGGGTGTGCGTAAAAGCGTGTATGCGTGCACGCGCGCGTTAAACGGCTGCATGAACATAAAACTCAAGAAGGCTACAATTCACTCCAGCAGTATTAAGCCCCCTAACACAGATATCCCTATCCCTCCCCCACTTCACAATCTCCCCTCCACCCCTTACCTCAGCCTCCCCCTCCCCCTTCTCCCCAACTGAATCCCACACCCCAATTCCTGGAGCGACCACTGTCCGCCATAATCCGATCATGTCTGTTATCCGGAGAAACTTGTCACATCTTCAGCTGCCGGCTCAGGGACGCTCTTACGGAGGGAAGCTCGCCCGACTTACCCGGTTGCTCAACAATATCTTTCTTTCGGCTCCGACAGGCTCATTTGTGGGGGTAGGAAAAGGTAGGGGGGAGGGGGTATCGGCTAGGATGGAGGGGGGGTTAGAGGGGTTGGTGTATTGTAGGTAGGTGGTAGTAGGGTATGAGCGGAGGGGGGGGGTAGGCAAAATCGGGGGGAGGGGGTAGTTGTTCGAAGGGGAAAGGGGTTGGTAGGTAGGTGGGAGCAGGTTAGGGCCAGGGAGGGGGGTAGGGGCTAGTGTACTGTCGGAATGTGAGAGTAGAGTAGGAGGGGTGTTACACGGTGGAACGGGAAAAATATCATAAGCTTACTTGATCTAGCCCTTGTGTCGGTGTCTGTGAGTGTGTCTCACTTAGTCCCCCGCCTATTCCCTCCAGTCTGTCTCTCTCTCATTCTATTTCTCTCTCTCATCCCCCACCCCCCTATCTCTCTCTCTATCTCTCTATCTCTCTATCTCTCTCTCTCTCTCATACACACACACACAATGTCCCAGAGGTAGCACTTGAACCATGCCAAGCCCCGCCAAGCCAAGTCAACCTCCATCCTCTTTTGTTATATCTTGAAGGGCATTTTGGCAAACATCTACCAGATCCTTCTTCAGCCAAGACTCTTCAGAGGAACATCTATACATTAAGATAAAATCTTCAACTTGCATTCAATTGCTCCCCTTGAGAATAAATCGAAGAAAATAATCATACGTCTATCTATATATCTCCGACATCTAGGAACACGATCGCACCCCCCTCTCCTCCACCTAACCCATAACCCCCCTCAAGAAAATTATAGATATAAATCAAAAGGTTAAGGGGACGGAGGAGGGAGGGAGGGAGGGAGGGGGGGAGAGAGAGAGGGAGGGGGGGAGAGAGAGAGAGAGAGAGAGAGAGAGAGAGAGAGAGAGAGAGAGAGAGAGAGAGAGAGAGAGAGAGAGAGAGAGAGAGAGAGAGAGAGAGAGAGAGAGAGAGAGAGAGAGAGAGAGAGAGAGAGAAAGAGTGACATCGGGAAAAAATATGATAAAATAATCTGGTTTTCGTCGGCGGCATCTCGCAATGGGGGCGCCGTAAATCACGTGGAGCGAGTGACGCGCACGGGATATTCTTCCGCGCAGACCGCCTGACAGATCGTTCGGGATATTGCCTCCTACTCCTCAACCTCCTCCTCCTCCTCCTCCTCCTCCTACTCCTACTCCTACTCCTACTTCTACTTCTACTTCTACTCCTACTCCTACTCCTACTCCTACTCCTACTCCTCCTCCTCCTCCTCCTCCTCCTCCTCCTCAAGCTCCATCACAAGTACCACCACCTCTACCTCTACCTTTACCTCCAACTCCAACTCTCTACCCTCTGACCTTATCCCCTGTCTATTCTAGTTCTCTGAGGCTTACCCTACTAAAGTCTGCCCTTCTAATCTCACTATTCCCCTTATCCTCCAAGTCCTCCGACCGTATCCTTGCCTTTCCTATTCTCTTATCCTGGTCTCATCCAGCTTTATCTTATTTCTTTTACCGTATCCTACTTTATTCACCTTACTTTATCTACCCCATCCTATACCTCTTTTGCGAAGGACCCCACGAGCCGTTACCTCTCCTCCTTCCTCTCGCTCTCTCCTTCTTCTCTTTCTCCTTCCCCTCTGTCCCCTTCTCCCCCCCTCCCCTTCCCCTCTGTGATCGACGTGGTCTCCAATATCAATATAGATAAGAGATTTCGATGGCATTCGCCGGGCACATGGCACCCACCTGCCGGGCCTTCCTTTCCTTCACGGCATAATTCAACTCCCAACTGCTGACCTGCTGACTCCTGCTTTCCTGCTTCCATTTTCCCATCACTTTTATCCTCTTCCCATCACAACGTACTCTCGTTTTGTTTTTTTCTTTTTGTCCGGTTGTTCTTGTATTACTCCTCTGGGCTTTCTTTCTTCCTTCTTTCCTTGCTCCTTCCCTCACTCTGTTCCGTACTCCTCTTCTTCGTCCTCCCCTCCTGATTTCCCTCCTTCCCTTCCCTCTCTTTCGCTCTTTCACTCTTCCTCTCCATCCCACCCCCCTCTCTCCCTCTCCCTCTCCCTCTCCCTCCCACCCTCTCTCCCACATCCGTATTAACACCCTTTGAGAGAGTACCATTTTCCTACCCTAAGCCCCCCTTTCCTAAACATTCCTGTGACTGTACTTCACGCCCACGTAGTCGGGTGCGTGGACAGACGGACGAATAGGCATGCGGATAGGGAGAGAGGTCAGCGGGCGAATAAGCGGGTGGATAGGCGAACGAATGGGCGGGTAGGCGGGTCGGCTTTTTGGGCGTCGCGTGGCACAAGCATGGAACAACAATAGAATAATTACTTTAGAGGTTCAAGAGGACGGAGATCAATGGGTGATCCGGGGGTGGGGTGGGGTGGGGTGGGGGGTAGGGGGGAGGGAGGGAAGGAGGGAGAAATAGTGGGCGTTGCAGCGCGGCTTGCAAAGGCGTGTAAGGGAGGGAGATGCTAAGTGGGGGTAGGGGAAAGGGAGGAGGGGAAGGAGGAGGAGAGGAGAGGAGGGAGATGAAACAGCAGAAAGGCGTAATCAATCTTTACAAGTAATTAGCGTCTACAAGCTGATCGTTTGTTGACCTCGCCGAGCCATTTATCAGGCGACGCGAATAACTTTCTCCCGATACAAGCGTTGGTGCTTTTGCGTCCTCGGTCCTCGCTCGCCCAAGCCCACGACCGGTTCTGCTTGCTTGCTTGCTTTGCTGATTGCTTCATTCACTGATGGCTTCTACATTGCTTATTCCATTTACTGCTGGTTTACTACACAATTCGTCTGCCTCACTGTTAGCTTGCTTCATTGCTTGTTTGCTTCACTGTTGGCTTGTTTTGATATTTGCTTGCTTCATTTCCTGATGGCTTGCTTCACAGTTTCTCTTACTCACTGCTTCTTTGCCTTGTTACTTCACTGTTTATTCCACTGTTTGTTTTGCTCTATTGCTTGCTTGTTCCTTCAATATCCCGCAAACGCGTTCCCCGGATTGTTTGTGCACTTGCTTGTGGGACTTTTTCTGCAACTGTTTGGCTGTTTGGGAAGGGCAAGAGAAAGAGAAAGAAAGGATAGAACAGAATGGCAGGATGCAAGGGAAGGGAGAGAGGGAAGTAAGGAATGAGAAAAAAGAGGGAAAGAATGAGAAAATAGGAAGCTCGCTCGCTCTCTCTCTCACTCACACACGTACAAACACCCTCCCTCTCCCTCTCTCCCTCTCCCTCTCCCTCTCCCTCTCCCTCTCCCTCTCCCTCTCCCTCTCCCTCTCTCTCTCTCTCTCTCTCTCTCTCTCTCTCTCTCTCTCTCTCTCTCCCTCCCTCCCTCCCTCTCTTACTCCCTTACTCATTCACTGTGTGTGTGTGTGTATGAGTGTGTGTGTGTGTGTGTGTGTGTGTGTGTGTGTGTGTGTGTGTGTGTGTGTGTGTGTGTGTGTGTGTGTGTGTGTGTGTGTGTGTGTGTGTGTGTGTGTGTGTGTGTGTGTGTGTGTGTGTGTGTGTGTGTGTGTGTGTGTGTGTGTGCGCGCGCGCGCGCTATTTACTCCTTACAGGTGATCTTTCTAAAGGTATAAATAAAAAACACACAGCCTCCCTCAGCCATGACAAGGCAAGCGCAATACAAAAGAGTGTTTTGAAGGAGAAGCCAAAAGACTCCTTAGATCCTTCTCAAAGCCGATCAAGTATCCTTTACACAACTCCTTCTGTCTGAGAGTCCTTACCTTAACCATGTTGGAGTGGATTTATTCTTTTCTTTTTATCCTCTTTCTCCCTTTCTTAATTGTACAGTGCAAAGGGCGTATAGATTACAAACAAAAATACATTGTGCGTGCGTGTGTGTATGTGTGTGTGTGTGTGTGTGAGAGAGAGAGAGAGAGAGAGAGAGAGAGAGAGAGAGAGAGAGAGAGAGAGAGAGAGAGAGAGAGAGAGAGAGAGAGAGAATGAGAGAGAGAGAGAGAGAAAGCGAGAGAATATCTATAAAATCTCCTAGAGCACCATACCGCTGAACTCCTCTAAAGAGCCTCCATAGAGCTCGCCAACCAACAAAGGAAACTGCTCGCCCTCCGTAACCTCTTCATAAATTACGAACCAAGTTTCGACCAAGTGTTTCAAAAGTACACATGGCGCCGTGTGTTGCGTGAAACGGCAGGGACTTACGACCAACGGCAGGGCAATAGAGCTTTAATGCAAGGATTTGCCGTTACAAATGTTTGATAATGCGCGCCAGCACATGCGAGTCCACAGCTGCGAACACGAGCGTAAATTCATTTTCTAAAATAATAAACCTTCATATCCAGCCAACTACCACAATTACCGTCAAAACCCACGTATTCATACATTACTTCGCCGCACGTTAAACTTTTTGCCCGTAAACCGTAGTCCACGGCCGAAAACGGAATACAAAAAGGATATCGCTAAATTTCCCAGGAACAAATGAGCATCACACTTGTTTGCGCTGCACGCCTCATGGCCGCTTTGCATGAGCTCATCGATAGGGAGAGCGAGCGAGAGCACGCTCGGCCAGGCAATGCAAACCAAGCTGGCTGTCAAGCACACGACTTGTATGTCTAACTAAGCTTGATAAAAGATTTCTAGAATTTTTTTTAAACACGATGCAATCAAAATAGCTATCAAAATAGTGCAAACAAGTACGAATAGGTAAAACTTCTCAATATCACAACATTTCCAATAAATTATTAAATAGCCAAGTAATATACAGATATTCATCACCAATACAATATCAATTTCATTCCGTCACGGCGATAAAGAAAGGAAAAATCAAGGATAAACTTCTCGTTTTCTTCGCCAATAGTATAATCAAGAGAAAAATAACATTCACACTGCAATTCCACCTTCTCGAATATTTCACAAAACCTTTTTATTCTTCTTGTGACAAATACGAAAATATTGCAGATCCCTGTGTATGCTTAATGATGACAGATGCAAGTCAAAAGTTATCATTCTGGTGCGCAGTGCAGCATTTCAGTTCAAATGAACAATGCTCCCTTTAAAATTTCTCAACGTAATAATAACTAGGCAATCAAACTGCCGGGGTAGCCCTTGAAAAGTGCAAGCGAGAGAATGAATATGTGGCATTAATAATGGTCACCTACTTACTTATTTGTGTACGCACAAGCACACTTGTGCACACACTCACTCCCTCACTCACTCACCCACACTCTCTAAGAGTCAATTATTCACACTGAATGAAACACGTACGACTAACAGCCAACAGAAACGCCCTTCACTTCCCTCCGCCGTGCCCACCCGCCCTCCTTCTTCACCTGGGCAAAGGGCACGAAGCCAGGGGCACGCCAGGGGTACGCCAGGGGCACACCGCGGTCACTGGATCAAACCTATAGCTAATTTCGTAATTACTTTCTCAATTACGGTAGTCATAATTATATCAATTATACCTGTCACAGAGTTACCAATTAGGCGAGGTTCTGCTCAAGCCAATTATATCTGGGGGTTTTACATAAAACAATTACACGAAAATATTTTTGAAATTGCGACCTGCCACAATCGTGCCACTAACACCTGACCTAAATTCTTCCAATAACAGCAAAAACAAAACAGAATGTCATTTACGAACAAATACCAAAAATAAATTAACTAAACAATACTTTGCAACGTCTTCCACGATTATCACGACTAAACATATTGCACGCCAAACGTTGATGGCATCCATTCCCTCACGGGCTGAATACAGACACTGATATATTGTTATAAATGGGTAATGGGGTTATTGCAGGGCCGCACGTGGCTACCCATAGACAGACGCGACGGTACAGCTACATATTGTTAGCATTATCACGGGTGAACATCTGTAGCTACGGCATGGCGCAGTACGGTACAGCATAGCTTAGCATAGCTTAGCATAGCTTAGCATAGTATAATAGGATATATCATAGTATTGCATACTATATTGTAGTGTAGTAAAGTAGAGTACACAGTACAGTACAAGATAATATAGTACAATAAAGTTTATCATATGTAGAGGCGTGTGTGTGTGTGTGTGTGTGTGTGTGTGTGTGTGTGTGTGTGTGTGTGTGTGTGTGTGTGTGTGTGTGTGTGTGTGTGTGTGTGTGTGTGTGTGTGTGTGTGTGTGCGTGTGCGTGTGCATGTGCGTGTGCGTGTGTGCGTGCGTGTGAGTGTGCGCGTACATGTGCGTGCGCGTGTGTGTATAAATGAGTATAACAAGCACACACCATAGCTCCATATCAAGGAACAACACATCCCCCGCACGGCATTCGTCAGTCCCAATATCAGTCCCCCGGCTCCCCATAACAATCCCATCTGCCCAATACCAATCATGCCGACCGGACCTAGGCAATCCCACCTGCCAACCGCTATACTACCCAATAAAACCTCGTTAGTCTGCATATTTGCCCTGAATGCCGAGATCCTCAGCCTCCCGGAAACGAATGGGGACCTCCGTCGTACAAGGTGGGCTGACTCTAATACCCGGCAAGCAAGAAAGAAAGACACAGAGAGAGAGAGAGAGAGAGAGAGAGAGAGAGAGAGAGAGAGAGAGAGAGAGAGAGAGAGAGAGAGAGAGAGAGAGAGAGAGAGAGAGAGAGAGAAGAGAGAGAGAGGGGGGGGGGGGGGGGGAGGGGAGAGGGGGAGAGGAGGGGGAGGAGAGAGAGAGAGAGAGAGAGAGAGAGAGAGAGAGAGAGAGAGAGAGAGAGAGAGAGAGAGAGAGAGAGAGAGAGAGAGAGAGCGCCATATTGACATACAAAATCGGATTGCGAGAAAGACAGAAGGCAACGGACCAAAGAAACAAAGCCGAAAAAAGAAAAGAAGATAGAGGGGGGGGAGACACGAAACGCAAAGGGCCGCCCGCCAGGTAACATCCAGGATAAAATCAAGCGAAGTATTCATCGGAACAGCGGAAGGAATCGCCCCGCCACTACGCCCCTGTTTGCCGTCTTGCTCCTGTGTGTCGCCG
>NW_028234425.1:28126366-28128866 GCF_977035675.1 Penaeus japonicus | reverse complement strand
GGCAAGAAAGATAAAACCATCTGTACATCAAAGATCAACCCCCACCCCCACCCCCCGTCCACAATCTCTCTCTCTCTCTTTCTCCTTCCACTCTCCCAACCTCTCTACCTTTGACTCTCCTTTCCACTCTCACCCTCCCTCTCCCTTACCCTCTCCTACTCCCCCCTCCCTCCTCCCACATTTTCTTTATCCGACAGATGCCCGTGTAGCCACATAGCCCAGCCTCCTCGCTCGCCACAGCCGCACCCTGACCGCCACTGCTAAATGAACCCGGTAATGTTTGACACCGACGCACATTATTTGGTGAATAAACAACGCACAACACGAAAATCTTCCCGCGGAGTGACACGGCCGCGCGACACTCCGGCAAGTGACAGCTCTGTTATTACTCCTGCTGCGTGTGTGCGTGTGTACGCGTGTGTGTGAGTGTGTGTGTGTGTGTTTCTGAGTGTGGGATGGGGGATGGGGGATGGGGGATGGGGGACGGGGGATGGGGGACGGGGAATGGGGTTATAGAGGGAGTTGGAGGGTGGTGTAGGGGTAGGGGTAGGGTGGAGGCAGAGTTAGAGAGGGAGTTGGGCCGAGTGGAAAGTGGGGATGAGTTGGGGGTTGAGGTTGGAGTAGAAGTTGGAGTGGGGGTTGGAGTGAGTGGTGGTTTGGGGGGGGGGGGGGTTGGGTAGGAATGGAGGAGGAAAGGGAGTTAGAGTAGCATTGGGTGGGGGCGAAGGTGGGGGCTGAGGAGGGGAAGGGGATACGATGAGGTAGGAAGAGAAAGATGAACGAAGGTTGAAGCGATGAATTGGAAGAAACATCTCCAACAACACTGATACAGAAATGAGAAGAAGAAAAAATGGAAAAGAATATCAAAAGAAAACAATAAAACGCATTAAAGGAAGGGAAACCTTAAAAAGAAAGAAAGATGGAGAGCGATAAAACGAGTTCGAAAGCGACAGCAATCAGCCGACGGACGGGTACGAAGAAAGAAGCGAGACCGTAGGAGACCGAAGGAGACCGAAGGAGACCGAAGGAGACCGAAGGAGACCCAAGGAGGAGCATGAGCGTAACGAAGGAGGAAGACGATAAGGGAAACCGACAGCCCGGCCGGAACTTTGCAACAGTAAGAAGCATCGCGGGACGCTCTTTTGTTTCCGGCTGGGGACGAAAAGGGGACTTCCTTTTTTTAACTTCCCTTTTATCTT
Source organism: Penaeus japonicus (assembly GCF_977035675.1). Classification (NCBI taxonomy): domain Eukaryota; kingdom Metazoa; phylum Arthropoda; class Malacostraca; order Decapoda; family Penaeidae; genus Penaeus; species Penaeus japonicus. The sequence continues at coordinate 28,127,667 of NW_028234425.1, read as the reverse complement.
ATGAAAAATCTCTCTGGTTTTGTACTCACGCACACACATACAGTACACACACAAACACGCAAACACACTTTCTTTTTTCTCTGAGTCAGTCTGTCTGTCTGTCTGTCTGTCTGTCTGTCTGTCTGTCTGTCTGTCTGTTATCTCCCTCTCTCACACAGATCAATCCAGTCGCTATAGCCGTCGCTGTAAATCACGCCACTGATCCCCACTGATCGCTACGGCCGACAGAATCGCCACCGCCGTCGCCACCAGCGTCGCCGCCCGCACCGCCGCCGCCCCGCCATCCGCCGATTCCGCTGCCCTCACCACCACTACCCACCGCTGCCAACAAGACTACGGGCGCTGCCACCACCGCCAATTACCCGGCAGTGACATGTGTCAAATCCACTTACACGCGCTCATTACCAAAGTCCGGCCTGCGTGCACATCTCGCTCATTATCATTATCTATTCATTCGCTCTTACAAACATTTGTGAAATGTAGTTCCGTCACAACTTAATGAGACCCTGAAAATGGAGAGAGAGATAAAAAATATAAATATTCCTCTTGGTATCCCTCGTTATGAGTTTGTATGAGATGTAGCATTTCAACTTCCCACAACTTTTAATCGATTTTTTTCATTTCTAGTATTTCCTTCCTTCTTTCTCTATCGACAATTCCGTCATGATTCTGAATTCCTTTCGATTTTTTTTCATATCTTCGAGTATTCGCTTTTTAATATCTGACTTTGCCTTCTCTGTCCGTCTGCTTTATTTATTCATTTTTTAGTTTCTCTGGTCTTTGTTGATCTTTGCTGAACTTATCCTTATTCTCTGTTCTCCTTATCCTCCATCTTTCCACACATACTTTCACCTACTCTCTCTTTCTCTCTCTTCCTCTTCCTCTTCCTCTCCCTCTCCCTCCCTCCCCCTGACGTCCAATCACCCCTAAAAAACAACTGTCTGAACAGTCGCTTGTGCCGCGTCGCTAATCGTTCATTCGTACGAAAGTGGGGGAAGGGAGAGGGAAAGGGGGGAGAGGGAAAGGGGGGAGAGGGAAAGGGGAAGAGGGAAGGAGGGGAGAGGGAAAGGGGGGAGAGGGAAAGGGGGGAGAGGGAAGGAGGGGAGAGGGAAAGGGGAGAGGGGGAAGAGGGAAAGAGGGGATATGGAAAGGAGGGAAGTGGGGGAAGGGAGAGGGAAAAGGGGGAGAGGGAAAGGGGAAGAGGAAAGGGGGGAGAGGGAAAGGGAGAGAGGGAAAGGGGGAGAGGGAAAGGGGGGAAGGGAAAGGGGGGAAGGGAAGGAGGGGAGAGGGAAAGAGGGGAG
>NW_028234425.1:28118866-28121366 GCF_977035675.1 Penaeus japonicus | reverse complement strand
ACCTCTCTTCCCGCCACCCTCCCTCCCTTCCCTTCTTTCCACCTTCCCTCTCTTCCCTCCTTCCTTACAACTTCCTCTCACCTCTCCTCCCCTTCAACTTCCTCTCACCTCTCCTCCCCTCCACCCTTCCTCTCTTCCCTCCTCCCGTCCGCCCTTCCTATCTTCCATCTACCCTCCTCCTCACCTTTCTTCCCCTTTAACCACCTTCTCTTCCCATTTCACCTCCTTCCATCCTCTTCCACAACCTTCCTATCCTCCACCCTCCTTCCTTCAACACTACGCTGCCCCTCAACCCCCCCCCTTCCCTCCACCCCACCCCCCTCCTCAGACTCAGACATGACAGCTTTATCTTTCTCCTGACAACAGTGTCTGCTGGCAATGACATTCTTTATGCTTCTCGGTACCCTTAGTATCGCTGGTGTTCTCGCTATCTCGGGTTTTCTCGTCTTGCAATTTTACCCTTTCTGTATTCGTCTAATTCGTGTTTTGTTCCAGCATCACCATCCTGCAACACTATTCCCCCCTCTTCTTCCAACACTCTCTCCACATATCTGTCTGCTCCCTCCATCTTGCCAATCGCTCCCTCCACCCCTTCCATCACTCCCTTCTCCTCTTCTTATAGCCTCTCCACATTTCTCTCTACTCCCTCTCCCTTGTCAATCGCTCCCTCCACCTCCTCCACTATTATCTCCTACTTTCTATTTTTTTTCCACATGTTCTTCCACTCCCTCCACCTTAACTCTTAACTACTGAGTATCAAGTGCATGTAATTTCCCAATGTCACAATATGTTGCTAGTCCCTTATTTACCTGCTGATCCATTAATCACTCTCTCTCCACTTTTTCTCCTCTTTCTGTCCTCGTCTTACTCGCTCCCTCCTCCGCCTTTTTTTCCTCCCTCCTTCGCTCCCTCTCTCCGCTCGCAGTCCTTTAACTCCCCTCCCGCCCTCGTTCCGCCCCTTTGGTAATGTTGCAAATGGCTAAGCTGTGGTGATAATGAGGCTGTAGATTAGGGCCAACAGATTTATTTTTTGTCTAATTATAACAATTCACCCCCCCACACACACACACACCTCGACCACTTCCCCGCCTTCCTCTCGCTAAGAACTGAATACTACCGAGGAAAGGATCGTTGGCGTCGTCACCCTTTCATCCCTATCCCTACCCCTCCCCTATCCCTATGCCTTCCCATATTCCTTCCCCTACCTTAACCCCCCACCCCAACCCGCCATCGCTAAGGCCTTTACCGCCAGGCCGCGCCCGCCTCGACGCGGGAAATTTGGCAATTCGGGAAAGGTGGCGGTCAATCCCGAAGGTTTGTCCCCGAGTAACAGTTGGCCTGTACAGGCGGGTAAGAGGAAGGATAGCTTGGGGGGGAGGGACGGGGAGAGGGGAGAGGGGAGAGGGGGGAGGGGTGGTCGTCGTCGTAAGTCTGAGCGGGTTACAAGACAGCGTCGGCGGGATTTTCCGGCAGACTAAAAGCCGCCACAAAACAAGCCATTCTGTAACGTTGCTAAATACCGCAAAGCGTAAGCGCGTTCCACAGCGTCGTTTGATTCTTCGTAGTGCCATTTCGTCCTCCGTGGCCGCTCGCAATTAGCACACAGATAGCAGGGAACTTTGGGCGTGTGCGAGGACCTTACACCACTGCTTATGTACATACAAGGGCCGAACATATTTACATGGTTAATACAGCGCGGCAATCTTCCCAGCGCTGCGCCGCCACCATGTTAATAATCGCCGAGCAACCGGGGGCAATTCGACACTATTTACATGCAAATCAAACTGTAACACGCGTTTTATGTTCGAGGCCGGTTTTAAGGGTAATTTCACCTTCCCTTTATTCTCCCACCCTTCGTCTTCCCTCTTTCTGCCCCTCTCCCTCGTCCCCTCCCCTTCCACCCCTCCTCTATTCGCCTCGGCACGACCAGAAACGCGAAACGCCCTCGGAACGCCCCTGGTCACGGTAGACGGTGGCTCGCGACGTCGCCGTCATCCCTGCCCTCTCCCTTTCGCCACCTTCCCGGAGACTCCTTGCCGGGTCCGTCTCCTCAGCGGGCTTCATTGGCCAATTTCAAGCTGTCACTATGCAAATGGCTCTCCTCACGCGACACCTGTTCAGTGCCGCCGCTTGAACTACAGTGCCAGTTCTGGTGTAGGAAGCTTTACGCCGTTTGGCTTTTTCGAAACGAGTCGCAGCGATTGGCTGTTTGAGCATTAATGAATATTTACGCGCGTCTTTACACAAGGCACAATAGCGAAACGGAATAACTGTGTGTGTGTGTGTGGGGGGGGGAGACTATACTACTCTAAATGCCTCTCAGCATCTATCACTAATAATCACGTAGCTAATCGTGGCGAATAGGCATTCATACACTGCAGATTGCTTGACCACCGTCCATCCCAACCAACCCCATCAAATCAAGCCCTACCCGACTACACCTACCCCGAGTCATCTCATTACCCTGCCTCCCCTGCCGTCCAGGTGTGTATATGTACAT
>NW_028234425.1:28101366-28106366 GCF_977035675.1 Penaeus japonicus | reverse complement strand
TGCCCTACCTCACCTCTCTTCCTCCCCCTTACTCCTACTCTTTCTCCCTCCTCCCTCCTTCCTCCTACTCCTCCTCCCTCCTACTCCTCCTCCTTCCTACTACTCCCACCTCCTACCCCTCCTTCCACCTCCACTTCCACCCCCACCTACCCCTCCCACCACCTCCACCTCCCACTCTTTCTCCCTCCTCCCTCCTACTCCTCCTCCTTCCTACTACTCCCACCTCCACCTCCCACCTCCTACCCCTCCTTCCACCTCCACTTCCACCCCCACCTACCCCACCCACCACCTCCACCTCCCACTCTTTCTCCCTCCTCCCTCCTTCCTCCTACTCCTCCTCCCTCCTACTCCTCCTCCTTCCTACTACTCCCACCTCCACCTCCCACCTCCTACCCCTCCTTCCACCTCCACTTCCACCCCCACCTACCCCTCCCACCTCTCCCTGCACCTCCACCTCCCTCTTCGCCCTCTCCCCCTGCCATGCCCCTACCCCCACCCCTTCCACTTACCCACACACTGCCATTCCTCGACTTTACTACTAATTACACACTCACGCCCTTCTTGGCCGCCGCCGCTACTAGATATTCATGACCAAACTCATGCACGGGGGACGTTCAAATGCGTTCGGCGCCGTGATAATTCGTCCACGCACGCACGCATGATCAAAAAACAAAAACAAAAGCAAATAAACATGTGCTTGGGGAGGGGGAGGGGGAGGGAGATAGAGAGAGAGAAGGGGAGAGAGAGAGAGGAAGGGGGAGAGGGAAGAGGAGAGGGTGAGGGGGAGGGAGATAGAGAGAGAGGGGGAGATAGGGAGAGAGGAAGGGGGAGAGGGAGGGGGGAGAGGAAGAAGGGAAGGGAAAGGAAGAAAAAGGAAATGAGGGGGAGGAGGATGGAGAAAAGGAAATGAGGGAAGGAAGAGGGATGAGAAGAAGGAAACGAGGGAGTGGGAGAGAGAAAGAGAGAGAAAGCAAGTGAAAGAGAAAAAAAGAGAGAGAGAGAGAGAGAGAGAGAGAGAGAGAGAGAGAGAGAGAGAGAGAGAGAGAGAGAGAGAGAGAGAGAGAGAGAGAGAGAGAGAGAGAGAGAGAGAGAGAAAGAGAGAGAGAGAGAGAGAGAAAGTCCGACTATTACTCCCGGCCTATCCATATGTTTTTGTTTGTTTGTGCCATCCGAGTTAGTGGTACCTTATCTAAATCAACTTATTTTCCCCTTTCGTTCCCAAACAAGATATATATTCTTTTATCTTTCAAAATGTGAATCATGGACAGCAATATGAATACTGTGTTAAACAAAGCGTTCCTCGCTGAACACGTGTGAACTATTCCCAGCGTAACTTCTGTACCACGATGAATCATTTTGAATCTCGCGTGGCAGGACATTCACAGGAAGCGAATTTTGGGAATGGAAGGATAAAGAAACAAAGAAACAAAAGAAAGCATTAAAAGATATATATAGATTTTTTGTAGGAAATATTTCTTCACCTGAATACAAGTTACCATGCCTTCGTATTAATGAAAACAACTACAACAACAATAATGATAATAATAATAACATAATTTTCTCCTTTTTTTCTTTCTTCTTTCTTTCTACAAGGATAATAATAATGACATAATGCTCTTCGTTCTTTCTTTCTCTCCTTTTTTTCTTTCTTCTTTCTTTCTACAAGGATGATAATAATGACATGCTCTTCGTTCTTTTTCTCTCCTTTTTTTCTTTCTTCATTCTTTCTTCCTCCCACCCTTCCTCCTTCTCTCTCTCTCTCTCCTTTCTATATATACGAGACATTCAGACAGATAAGCCATGAACCCCCTCCGCCAAAAGAAAGAAAAAACGCATATAAATATAGATAAATTAAAAAAATAAATGACTATGATGAACCTCGATGTTCTACAACAGCCCCGCCATCAATAACACCACATCAATTCTTCCAAAAATCCCGACTGTGTATCATTTCTGAGCTAAAAAAAAAGTCATGTTGTTGATATGTTGAAAAGTGAATAAACAGCTACATCAAATTCATCAATAAGGATTTCAACGTTATGCAATCATTTAATTAAATCTGAATGGCATTACTAAATTAAGCATGTGAGTCAAATCTAATTATCCTTATGCGTATCCATACTGATGACATGTTGAATATGTGGGCTCATTTCGGCGTTCAAAACTCAACAATGACTCCCCTCCACCCCCTCTCCCTTCCCTGCATTTTTTCCCTCTCTCTCCCTCCCTCCCTCTCTCTCTCTCTTTCTCTCTCTCTCTCTCTCTCTCTCTCTCTCTCTCTCTCTCTCTCTCTCTCTCTCTCTCTCTCTCTCTCTCTCTCTCTCTCTCTCTCTCTCTCCCTTCCTTGCATTTTTTCCATCCGCTCTCTTCATTCCTAGTATTTTTTCTCCCGCTCTCTCTCTCTTCATAGCATTTTTTTCCCTCCTACTCTCTCCCTAACTAGGTTTTTTCTCCCTTCCTCCCCCTTTCCTCCCGCATACTCAGTCCATCTTTTTTGTGTGTCTGAGAATTCTGTCTCGAAATGAAATTAATATTTATCTGAACACACAGGTGCGTCTTTGCCACCCTTCTGATAGACTTGAGTGAGGCTTTACCTTGCATATTAGCCATGTTAACATTATCCTTTTTCCTTTGATTAAAATGGCGTGTTTGAGAGGCGTTCAATGCTCTCTCTCTCTCTCTCTCTCTCTTCTCTCTTCTCTCTTCTCTCTTCTCTCTTCTCTCTTCTCTCTCTCTCTCTCTCTCTTTTCTCTCTCTTCTCTCTCTCTCTCTCTCTCTCTCTCTCTCTCTCTCTCTCTCTCTCTCTCTCTCTCTCTCTCTCTCTCTCTCTCTCTCTCTCTCTTCTCTTATATATATATATATATATATATATATATAAATATATATATACATATCTATATATCTATATATATATATATCTTCCTCTCTACCTCTACCCCCTTTCTATCCCTCTCTCTTCCTCGCTCGTGTTCCTCTCTCACTTTTCACATTTCTCTTCATCTCTTACTCCTTTCTCTTCCCTTCCTATCTACCCCTTCCTTTTCCTTTCCTTTCCCATTCTCCTTAGCCTCTTCCTCCCTCCTCCTTCTACCAATGTCACTGCCGGTCAAGTAAGGGCAGCAATAAACCTTCAAGTACCTCTTACTCCTCCCCCAAACTCGACCTCCCTCCCCCGGCTCCCCCCGGCTCCCCCTCCCCCTTTTTTTTGGCCTGCCCTATCTCGTCCGAGAAAAAAAGAAACTAAATAAAGAAAATGAAAGAAAACTATAGTAAAAATCCTTTCTCTGGTAATATTGGCCACTTCCATCGTCCCCCTTTCGTTCCCATCTTTCTCTCTATGCGTCTCTCCTCTCCTTGGTCAGTCTTCTTCATCTACTTTTCCTCCTTCTCCTCCTTCCTAACCTCCACCTCCTTCCCACTTCCTCCTCTTCCACACTTCTCCATTTCTTTCTCCTCCACCTTTTTCCAACTCTCTCTCCTCCATCCCCAACTCTTCTCCATTCCTCTCTATCACCTCTACCTTTTCCTTCTCTTTCACCTCTAGCTCTTCTACCTCCACCTTTTCCACCTACACCTCCACCTCTTCCACCTCCACCCACACCTCCACCTCCACCTCTTCCACCTTCACCCACACCTCCAGCTTTTCCACCTACACCCAACACCTCCACCTCTTCCACCCTCACCTCTTACTCCTCCAAGGCGCACCCCATCCGAGACAATAACCAACCCCTCATTGTGCGCACATAAGCATTCATTACCACGCCGGAGTAACGAGGGAAAAGTGTAATGTGAGTGGTGTAGTGGCGGCGATAGCGGGCGATGGGGTGGGAGGGAGGAAGATGGGAACGAAGAATAGGGGAAAGAAGAAGAAGAAGAAGAAGAAGAGGAGGAAAAAGAGAAGAAGAAGGGGGATGAGGAGGGGGAGGAGGAGGGGGAGGAGGAGGAGGAGGAAGAAGAGAAAGATAAGAAGAGGGAGGAGGAGGAGGAGGAAGAAGAGAAAGATAAGAAGAGGGAGGAGGAGGAGGAGGAGGAGGAGGAGGAGGAGGAGGAGGAGGAGAAGGAGGAAGAGAAGAATGAGAGGAAGGAATAAGGAGGAGGAGGAGGTGGAGAAGGAGAACGAGAAGGAGGAGGAGAAGGAAAGGGAAAAGGAAAAGGAAAAGAAGGAGAAGGAAAAGATGAAAAGGAAAAAAAAAAAAGAATTGGGATGGTGAATACCTCCAGGTAACGTCGACGGCGAAGGAACGAAGACAGAAGAGCGGAGAGGAAGAGAGGGTAAAGAGTTTAGAGAAGCAAAGAGTTTAGAGGGGAGAGGGCGAAGAGGAGGGGAGGGGAGGCGGGGGTCATGGACAGCCGCGGTAGTCTTGTGGGCGGCTCGAGACTCCCTCAAGGCTCGTAGGAAGGTTTTAGTGGGATTGTAGTTCGGTAAGGCGGTGAGGGAAAGGGGGAGGGGGTTAGGGGAAGGAAGGGGGGAAGGGGGAGGAGTAGAGAAGCAACTGTCCATCAGGCCAACCCGCTTCATCGTGTAAGTACTCTTTTACCTACTTATTTATTTATTTACTTTTTACCGGATCCCATTCGTTTCTTTTTTTCGCACTATAGTACATGGGGCATAGAAAACAGGCACAGCCTTTCACACTTTCACCTATATAACCTCCCCCCCAAAAAATATTTCGCCCTTTCTTTCCATCTTTACCCCTTGTCCTGTCTGTCTGCTTCCTCAGTCTGTTTCGACGACTCCCTTTCCCGCGACGACACAGCTTTCGTGTTCACATCCCTTCTAACATCGCGCTTCCGCCTCTCTCCCCTCTTCCCTTGTTATCCTTTGGCCCTCCTCGTTTCTACCAGCAGTCTCGGCGTTTTCTCCTAATTACCGGAAACATCTCTTTCTATTATCCCTTTCCCCTATTGCCCGCGGTTTCCTTTCCCCCATCCACCTACCCACCCAGTCATCCACCCACCTACCTATCTATACCTTATCACAGCCCACACCTGTGGCTTAC
>NW_028234425.1:28083866-28091366 GCF_977035675.1 Penaeus japonicus | reverse complement strand
TTCTCCGCAAATTGCAAAAATTCTGCATTTGCTACTCAAAGGACCTTTTGGAATACTCGGACTGCCACGCATTTTACTTGTACTTGTACTAAAGTAAATTTTTGTGGGTGTATGGCTGGAAGGGTATGTGTGTGGGGGGGGGGGCGAAAGAAGATGGGGGGATGGGAGGATGGGCACGAAGGAGGTAAGGACAAAAGAAAGAAAGAAATAAAACAATACCGGGAATAGGGGCGAGAAGAGAGCGAAGGAGAGAATAAACCAGAAAGCAAAAAAAAAGAAGAAAAAAAGAAACTAAAATAGCAGAGAGGAGGTGGGAGGAGGAGAAGAATTCGGGCAGGAGGGTTCGGACTTCGGGCAGGGGGGGTGGGGAAGAGGAGAACTCGGGCATAGGGTGGGGGTGACGGGAGAAGGGTGCAGGTAGGAGGATGATAACCCAAAGCGTCCCTCCAGCCCAACGAGCGGGTTTCGCGCATCCATCTTGGAAATACACCCACGAATCGTGCGGGTCATTACGTATTCATCCAGGTGAGGGCGGGAAGGGAGGCGGGAGGGGAAGCAGGAGAGCAGGACGCCAGCATGCGAGACCGAGAGTCGCACCTGTACAAGGGGGGGGGCAGGGAGTAGGGAGAGGAAGTAGGTAGATGGAGAGGGACTAGGTGAGAGGGAGTGGAGAGAGAGAGAGAGAGAGAGAGAGAGAGAGAGAGAGAGAGAGAGAGAGAGAGAGAGAGAGAGAGAGAGAGAGAGAGAGAGGAGAGAGAGAGAGAGGAGAGAGAGAGAGGAGAGAGAAGGGAGAGGAGGAAAAGAGAGAGGGAGAGAGAGAGAGAGAGAGAGAGAGAGAGAGAGAGAGAGAGGAAGAGAGAGAGAGAGAGAGAGAGAGAGGGGAGAGAGAAGAGAGAGAGAGAGGAGAGAGAGAGAGAGAGAGAGAGAGAGAGAGAGAGAGAGGGGAGAGGAGGAGGAGGAGAGAGGGAGAGAGAGAGAGAGGAGAGAGAGAGAGAGAGAGAGAGAGGGAGAGGAGAGAGAGAGAAAGAGGAGGAGGGGAGGAGAGAGAGGGGGAGAGAAGAGAGGGAGAGAGAGAGAGAAAGAGAGAGAGAGGAGAGGGGAGAGGAGAGAGGAGAGAGAGAGGAGAGAGGAGAGAGGAGGAGAGAGAAGAGAGAGTGAGGAGAGAGAAGGAGAGAGAGAGAGAGAGAGAGAGAGAGAGAGGAGTGAGAGGAGAGAGAGAGAGGAGTGAGAGAGAGAGAGGGAGAGGAGAGAGAGAGAGAGAGAGAGGAGAGTGAGAGAGAAGTGGGAGAGAGGAGAAAGAGAGAGAGGTGGAGAGGGGAGGGAGAGAGAGGTGGAGAGGGGAGAGAGGAGAGAGATAGGAGAGAAGAGAGAGATTGGAGAGAGGAGGGGGAGAGAGGGAAGAGGGAGAGGAGAGGAGAGAGGAGATAGGAGAGGGAAGAGGAGAGAGGGAGGGAGGGAGGGAGGGAGGGAGGGAGGGAGAGAGAGAGAGAGAGAGAAAGAGGAACTAGGTGAGAGAGGGAATTGAAGAAAAGAAGGCGAGGGAGCAGGTAAGTACCCGCAATGGATAGCTCTCAATCTTTTAATCTTAAGACTCGCAGGTATGAAGAGTTGTCCGGTGAGACGCGGATAGTTTTAATATCTTAATATGACAAGTAAATCCTTATATCCAAAAAAGAAGAAAAAAAATAAAAAAATATATAAAAACTGATAAAATGAAGAAATCGTATATGAATAATATAAATAACACATGCGGGCGAATACAGAAAGCGGTCGGACAAAGGATACGTTTTCGACTGTTTCTGTTAATATTAATGTATACTGCAAGTCTGATGGTTTCTGAATCGGGGATCAAAATAAGAAAGAGGAGGAGGAGGAGGAGGAGGAGGAGGAGGAGGAGGAGGAGGAGGAGGAGGAGGAGGAGGAGGAGGAGGAGGAGGAGGAGGAGGAGGGCGGGACGGGGAGGAGGAGGTTAGAGGTACAGGAAGCAAAGTAAAAGAGAGAGAAAAAAGAGAAGGGAGGGGGAAAGGAAAGAGGAAGTAAGAGAAGGAAGAAGAAAAGAAAGTGAAACGAAGGCAAGAAATAAGGAAAGAGTAAGAAGGGGAAGAACCGAACGCGAAGGGAACGGAGGAGACGAAGAAGAAACAAGAAAATAGAAAATCCAGAGCAAGTACTCACGATCGTCCGAGATGACGTCGAGCTTGGCCTTGGCGGTGATGGTGTCGCCGGCGGTGTTCTCGGCGACGCACTCGTAGGTGGCCTCGTCGCGCAGGAACTTGACGGGCTCGATCCTGAGGATGGATCCGCCGGGCACATTGAGGATCATGTAGCGCGTGTTGCCGCTCACCTTCCTGCCGTTCTTGCGCCACTGGATCCGCGGCTCAGGGTTGCCCGTGGCGCGGCACGTGAACGACGCCACGCGGTCGTTCATCACGATCTGGTCGACGGGCCGCTCCTCGAACTGCGGCGGATCTGGCGGGGAGACAAAAAGGGACGAGGTTACGGGAGGCGATTCGCTAAGGGCAGTCCTTCAATCCTTGGAAGTGGAGTGGGGATGGGGGTGAGGGGGGGGACTCCTCTTCGGCGTGACTGTGGCGGCCTTCTGCCTTGTCTGTATAAGCTAATTGTGAGGGAAGATCACTCACTTTTATTGTGCTTTACCGCGGGAGACAATGATGGACTCTTATTTGGGTACAGGATACAAAAGGGAAACATGTGGGGAAGAAATTCAATGGGGGGGGAGGAATTTATTGGGGAGAGGGGAGAGGGGAGAGGGGAGAGGGGTGAGGCGAAGGGCGGGGTGAGGGGTGAGGGGGGAGAGGGGGAGGGGAGAGGGAGAGGGAGAGGAAGAGAGAGTGAGAGAGAGAGAGAGAGAGAGAGAGAGAGAGAGAGAGAGAGAGAGAGAGAGAGAGAGAGAGAGAGAGAGAGAGAGAGAGAGAGGGGGGGGGGGAGAGAGAGAGAGAGACGCATAGATAGACAGATAGAAAGAGAGAGAGAGAGAAATGGAAAAAAACGTGCAAATAGAAGGGGGAGAAAAGGTGCTTGGAAAAAGAAAGCAACTAAAAAGGAAGGAATCCATTCATGGCGAACGCAAGGTAAGAAAGGGGGAGAAACGCAGATAAACGAAGGATATACAGGACATAACGAAGGAGTCTGAAGCCAGAGGGAAGTGGGGAGGTTTGTGTGTGTGTGGGGGGGGGGGGCGAGTACAACACGCACAAGAGTAGAATCCCTTACAATGGCCTTATTGTCTCCCTGGAAAGAAGTTTATTTTTGCGAGTTGTCTTTTCTTCCCTCTTTAGCAAACAGAAGGCAAGGTTCAATAACTATAATTGCTTCTACACCTTGAATACACTGCAGATACATTTCGACATCGTGGCATTTAAGAATATATAATATATCACAATACATAAATATTCGTCAGAAAACAAAAACAAATATGAATCATACATCCAATCAATGATTTCTCTGGAATAAAAAGGCATATCATTAAAACCACAAGGTTTCACACGTGTACCGCTGGCCTCTCGGGGCAAGAAAGTGACACGCCTCGCCCCATCCCGGGCCCTACACACCCGGAAGGAGGCCAACATGGTCGCGAATTACCCGCTATACTTACGAGTAATGAACTCAATAAACGTGAAGACTTTGTCGGGCGAGTTGTCAGCGGCTGCCTCGCTATCCCCGCCGCCCGGGTCGCCCTCGGCGGTGCTGTTCACGCCGCTCGTGTCCGCTGTGGCTGGAGCTGCGACGGGAGCGGGAGGGGGAAACGGGGGAGGGGGTCCTACAGTAGCCGTTGGGATGGGCGGTTGCGGCCGCGGAGAACCTCAAGCGGTCACACGCCGGCCTTTATATCATGGCTATATACGCATGGCAATATACGACTTTTTATAGACACGGCAACGTATAGTTTGTCCGGTCTGAGGGTCGTTGGTACACTTTCCGCGGGCTGGGAATGCCGTTCTCTTAAAACACGGTGATCGCATACGGCCAAATTGGATCACGGAATCTGACGAGTGTTCCGGAGAGATCTTGCCCTCAACATTTTGCTTGCGAGGAAAAGGAGAAAGCAACAGAAGCAGTTTCAGTCTGGATCCCATACAGTAGAAGAGAAAAAAATGCATTTCACACTTCTCAAAGCAACATGCACATATATGCACTACACGCGAACATACATAAATACTTCAGAAATGATTAAATCAAATAAACAATTGTGTGACAGTGATTTTATTTTATTTATTTATTATCATTATTATCATTATTATTATTTTTTTTTGGGTGTGTGTGTATGTGTGTATGTGTGTGTGTGTGTGTGTGTGTGTGTGTGTGTGTGTGTGTGTGTGTGTGTGTGTGTGTGTGTGTGTGTGTGTGTGTGTGTGTGTGTGTGTGATTTACCAAGAAGAAAATAAACTCAACTCTCAACGGCCGAAGTTCCTGCATCTCAAAATCTCCTCCCTTTAAGTCTCGAGTGCTGACGAGGCGACCCTTTTTTATCTATTTACTGTTATATTAAGAATAAATACATCGTCACTTCGAAGAAAAGACGTCATCGCACCTCCCCCCCTCTGATCACCCCCACCACCCACGCCCCACAACCCCGCTTCCAACACTCGCAAAATTTATTCGCAGAGATTTTTCCCCAGTGAGAATATGCGAGTCGCGTCTCGTCAACTGAGAGTATTGGGCGGTGTGGGGAGGAGGGTAGGGAGGTGGGAATGGGTGAGGGGAGAGCGAGGGAGAGGAAGAGAGAGGGGGAGAGCGGGGAATAGGGGGGATCGGGGGATCGGGGAGGGGAAGGGGGGAAGGAGAGAGCAAGAGAGAGGAGAAGAGAAAGGAGAGCGGAGAGGGGGAGGAAGGAGGGGAGAGTGGGGAGGGGGAGGAAGGAGGGGAGAGTGGGGAGGGGGAGGAAGGAGGGGGGAGTGGGGAGGGGGAGGAAGGAGGGGAGAGAGGAAGAGGAAATGAGAGAGGTAGAGCGGCGGCGGGGGAAGGGGATTGAGACACAGTGGGAAAGATGGGTAGCAGAGAAGAGACGAAGAGGAGAAGAGGAGAAGAGGGAAGAAAGGAGGACTGGATGAGGCCTAGAGAAGGGGGCACCACAACCCATCCCATCTGTCGCTCCGCCATGTCAGGGAGTCGTCGTGGAATCATCGCCACCTCTCGACGTACTCACGCCTCCGGGCCGGGACACCATCTCGCTGCTGGCAAGACGGCTCCCCCCTTCCCGCCCGCAAAAGAACAGCTGGCATTATTGAGCTAAAGCAATTGCAACGTGTCCCGAAACGCGCTCGTCTGCTTATCGATCACTTAAAACGTCGCTAAGGACGAAGTTACTAAATAATACAATAGAAGGAGTTCCGATAATGGGAGCAATAACGACGTTGCCACCACAGAATTATGGCGGCAGTTCTTACTAGTGTGAAATTAAATGAATATAGAAGTTACACGATACTACTGCTACAGTTAACCCAGAACTATAAAAAGTAATAACGGGGCAATAAAACTGTCGCAATGCTGCAATACATAAAACGGCTCCACCGATACCCGGTCTATGATTTTCTAATTATTCAAGCATAGGTACAGCACACGTCATTAGCTTTTGCGGAGAGCAGTTCGTAACATAGTGATATTATTTTTAACATATAAGCATTCATCTGTACACACCCACACATACACACAGACAAACACACACATACATTTATATACATAGAAAAAAAGAAGTGCGCACACTCACACATGCACACGCACATACGCATTCTCTCTCTCTCTCTCTCTCTCTCTCTCTCTCTCTCTCTCTCTCTCTCTCTCTCTCTCTCTCTCTCTCTCTCTCTCTCTCTCTCTCTCTCTCTCAGACAGACACGTACGCACACAAACACCGAGCTCGTAACATATGTATTCAAAAGAACTGTACGATGCCTCCTGTTTTTGTGTTTACATCAGTGCAGTTTATCAACAATGTCAGCAGTTTTTGACGGAGAGCCTCGTCTATCTAGAAAGTTTGTGGTCTCTAATAAATTAATAAACAAATCAATAAACAATGAAAAAATACGTAAATAAATAATATTCATGCGTAATTGTGTGGAAATATCGGTATGAGAGTGGGTGTGGGTGAGTGTGAGTAATAGAGAGAGAGTGAGAGAGAGAGTGAGAGTGAGAGTGAGAGTGATAGTGAGTGAGAGAGAGAGAGAGAGAGAGAGAGAGAGAGAGAGAGAGAGAGAGAGAGAGAGAGAGAGAGAGAGAGAGAGAGAGAGAGAGAGAGAGAGAGAGAGAGGAGAGTGATATTGTGTGTGTGTGTGTGTGTGTGTGTGTGTGTGTGTGTGTGTGTGTGTGTGTGTGTGTGTGTGTGTGTGTGTGTGTGTGTGTGTGTGTGTGCGCGCGTGCGCGCACGAATGTACGTAGATGCAAGTGATCGGACTTTCAGCTTAACTTCAGCCTCATCGACCGTTACATAAGATAACACTCGCAACGCCACCTTAAACATCGAAGCTCCTCCGATTCCCTCATTACGCAGCCTATCTACTTTCGCAAAAAATATTCATGATATCGTCAATGACAATAATGATGATAATCACAATAACAACAATATCACTACTAATACCAATGCAGCGTTAACGATAACAAATGAGCTATGGTAACAATAATGGTGATAATAACAATAATAACAAAGACAATAGCAATAATAACCCAACGTCGACGATGAAAAATGAGAGGTAATAAATTCTCCCTTCCTCACCTACCCCTAGCCCCCCCCAAAAAAAAAAGTTTCCACAAGCTTACTCTAATTGTTTCTTCTTCTGCCGACTCCGCGCGCGAAACGGCCCAAGTTTTTCTCGTATCCAGGGCAAAATACAGCGAGATAGGGCAGTCAGTCACTCATCCTCCCGGCCCCCACCACCACCCCTCCACCCCATCCTCTTGTACCCCCCCCCCTCCACCCTTTCTTTCCCTTCTTTCTCTTCCCTCATCCCCTTACCCCCTCCCCTCTATCTTCGTTGTCCCCCTCAACTCTTCCTGTTCCCTCTCCTCCAACTTTTCCTTATCCTCTCCATCACCATCATCTCCTTCTCCTACCCCTCCGTCTTCCTCCTCCTCTCCCTTCTTCGTCTTTCTCTTTCTCTTTCTCTTTCTCTTCCTCCTCCTCTCCCTCTTCCTCCTCCTCCCCACACGTCCAGAGATCTTCTACCTGAAGGTACCACAGGTGCGCGTCCTGCCGTCTTATGAATCCCGGGCTGAGGTTTATTAGCAGCTCCAGCTCTGATGCCTTTGATGGGACGTGGGGGAGGGGGGGACAGGACGAATGGGAGGGGGAGAGGGAGGGGGGAGAGAGAGAGAGGACGAATAGGAGGTTGGAGAAAGTGGGAGAGGAAGATGGAGCAGGAGAGGAAGGGGAAGGGAAGGGGGAAGATGAGAAGGAGGGAGTGGGAGACGGAGAGGAGAAGGGACGGAGAGGGGGAAGGGGAAGAGGGGGAGTAAGAGCGGGAAGATGGGAATGGGAGACGAGAAGGA
>NW_028234425.1:28076366-28078866 GCF_977035675.1 Penaeus japonicus | reverse complement strand
AGAAAATAGAATGGCGATCACAAGCCAGGTGCAAGGAGGACGGGGTGAGTGAGAGAGACATCAACCGAAAAGAGGAAGAAGGTAAGAGAAAGAGGGAGATTAGCAACAGAGGGGTAAAGGCCGTGCCACGCAAAGCTCCTAAATAAAAGAACTAAAATTGCATATTCTCTAACCTGAAAGTGGAAATAACAAAATAGTGGGACAAAGTAGTAAGGAGGAATATCAGGAAGGAGGGGAAAGGGGGGGTGGGCTGAGAAATGAGGATGAAGAGGGGACGGACGAAAAGCAGTAATAAAGAAAGAGGGGGGAAAGGAGGAGGGGAAGAAGATGAGGGGAAAGAATAAGATGAGGGGGAGAAGACAAGAAGAGGGGATGATGAGGGGGGAGAAGACCAGAAAAAAAAGAAAAAGAAAAGAAGAAAGAACGAAGAGGGGGAAAACAGGAATACAGCAACGGCACGCAAGAGAGAAATGGGAAGCAGGGTTGCGTTGCGTGCCCCTTTTTAACCATTAACTGGTATGGTCTTACCGCCCACTCGAGCACTACCCTTAAACACCACTTTACAGCGGCGGAAGCCTACCACTTTTCGAGAGAGACCGGTCTTTTGAACAACCTCAAATATCTAAAAATACCCACATAAATATTAAATCAAGAACACTTCAATCCGGTGAATAAACTATGAACGACTACTATTAAAAGTCAATTCTTGATTCGTCTTCCAAGGACCCATCGATCCTCGAAGACGCACGGCGGCACTGCAGTCCTCTTCCTTCCTTCCTTCCTTCCTTCATTCATTCTTTCCTTCCTACCTTCTTTCATTCTTTCTTCCTACTTTCTTGCTTTCCAACCTAAACATACTCTTCCGTGGCCCTTCTCGCGCCATGCACCTTACGCTCTAACGATAACCTGTTCCTCTACCTCCTTCCCCCTCCCCATTCTCTTTTAACTTCCTTCCATCCTTTCCTACCTCCTCCCCTTCCCCTCATACCCTTTCCTCTCTTCCTCTTCCCCTACCCCTTACCCTTCTACCTCCTTCCCTTCCCCCCTTCCTCTCTTCCTCTTCCTCTTCCTCTTCCTCTTCCTCTTCCTCTTCCCCTTCCCCTTCCCCTTTCCCCCTTCTCCTTCCCTTCCCCTTCTCCTTCTCCTTCCCTCTTCCCTTCCTCTCCCCTTCCCCTTCCCCTTCTAAATCCTTCCTCCCCCTTCCTTCTCCTTCTCCTTCTCCTTCTCCTTCTCCTTCTCTTTCTCTTTCTCTTTCTCTTTCTCTTTCTCTTTCTCTCTCTCTCTCTCTCTCTCTCTCCTTCTCCTTCCCTCTTCCTCTTCTACCTCCTTCCCTCCCCCACTTCCTCTCCTCTCCTCTCCTCTCCTCTCCTCTCCTTCCCTTCCTGCCCCCTTCCCCTCCTACCTCCTCTCCACGCCCCATCCAACACCCCAATCAAAGCCTAATCCGTCTGAGAGCAGCGGCGCCTTCCCTAGCGTCTAATCTCTCTCTCCCGTCGAAGTCCTTGTCCAGCATTTAATACGCCCCCGAAGTCTTTTTCAGCTCTTAATCCGCCCCTGGGGGGATGCGGGCGCTCGTCAATCCCACCCTCGGGGGCGGCCGGATGTGTGACCTCCCTCGCCCACCCCTTCCCCCTATCTCCTTCACCTTCACCTCCCCCCCCTCCCCTCCTAACACACCTCTTAACTCCTCCCCACTCTCGCCTCTCCTCCTCGATGTGTTTCCGGCTCTCTTTCCTTGTTTATCTTCAAGGCTTTTGTTGGCCTCTGCTTTTTGCTTCCTCTTGTTCCTCCTTGAGTCAATGGAGATTTGCCACATCCATCGAAATGGGCGTGTCACGATCTCTTTCTTTCTCTTTCTCTTTCTTTCTTTCTTTCTTTCTCTCTCGGCTTTATTTACTTCCTCCTCTTTTTCCTTATTCTATTTCCTTCTTTCACCACCATCAGTGAGTGTCTCCACTCACCAAACTCTCCCTCTTTCCTCCCTTTACCCACCTCTCCTCCTTCGCTCCTACCTCCACCTCTCTCTCTGCTCATCTCTTCCCTCCCTCCCTCCCTCCTCCTCTTCCTCTCCCTGTCCTTCCCTCCACCCACCCATACCCCCCCCCATCACCCCCTCACCCCTCCTCCCTCACCCAGAATCCGGTGTGTCTTGGCCGAGAAAACCACCTCACTTTGATATTGTTTATTAGATCTGTTCCTGAGTTATGGCCCTCTAGGACGGGCACGGGTGGGGTGGGGTGGGGTGGGGTGGGGTGGGGTGGGGTGGGGTGGGGTGGGGTGGGGTGGGGTGGGGTGGGGGGGGGTGGGGTGGGGTGGGGTGGGGTGGGGTGGGGTGGGGTGGGGTGGGGTGAGGTGAGGTGAGGTGGGGCGGGGCGGGGTGGGGTGGGGTTAGGTGGGGTGGGGATAGAGAGTGAGAGGGGGTTGAGGTGGTGGTGGGGAATCGAGGGGACGGGGTTGGAGAGTTGAAAAAAGTGAGAAGAGAAAAAGGACCGAACGATGA
>NW_028234425.1:28058866-28068866 GCF_977035675.1 Penaeus japonicus | reverse complement strand
AACACCCTTCCTTTCCTCGCCTCTCTTCCCCTCGTTAGCCTGATCTCTGCCACGTAACACGAGCCTCCCTGTTCATTAGGAGAAGCGAACGCAGAACAATATCCACGGTGCGTAGTGAGCAAATAAGGAACGTGCATGACAGACGAAAGGAGTACACTTTTGGGTTAAGTGTGCAACGTGAAAGATGAAACTAAGAAGGGAAGTGTACCGGAAGGGGAATAAATACCACAGTGAAGAGAGAGGAAAAAGGTATTACGGTAAGCTAACCCCAAAGGGCCTATCTGATCAAGAGTGGAATAAAGGAGAGTAACGTGGGGCTGGAAGGAGCGAGGGAGGGAGGGAGGGAGGGAGGGGCAGAGGAGACTGAGTGGGTATATTCAACTCCACCCAGCCAATCTTCTCCTAATTAACCCAACTCGTCGTTAGCGTAAAGTTTACTGAGAAGTTAACTGAAGTGTCTTCTCATTCCTTCCAGCTGTAAGGAATATCGCAAATAGAACAGGACATAACTAACGTTACAATCTTAATGCGCTCGTGCAAGTCGAATTGAAACGAGACTCTCATGCTCCGTTGGCAAGAGCTTCCTCCAATTCACGGATAACCTTCACGAAACTGAATTTCAACAGCCGCTGCCGGGCTAACAAGCGTAGGATATTTACCTAACGGAGCGTAGGCCTACATCATCAACTCTAACGAGGCAGAACTTACGTCCGCCGAGTAATAATGCACTTTGAGGTTTCACGAGTCTCGGCTTTTACTGCAAGTAAGCAAGAAAGCAAGCAAGGCATATACTATGCCTGTGCCACACACTCATACACAGTAAAAATAACACCCAAAACACGCACGCGTATAGGCATACTCAAGCGCGCGCACACACACACACACACACACACACACACACACACACACACACACACACACACACACACACACACACACACATGCACACACACACACACACACAGAGGAACATATTTACCCACACACCCACACCCAACTTCGGCTGATGGACTATTTGCTCCACCAACTGAGAAGATTTACTCCGTCAGGAGAGGTATAATCACCGGGGCATAATTTCAGTCTTAAGCCGCATGATTAAGCACTGTAAACACGGGGTCCGGTTAGGTGACGGAGCGCCCGCGGGGAACAGGGGGAGGGGGGAGAGGAGGGAAGGGGGCAGGGTTGAGGAAGATGGAGAGGAAGAAGTCGAAGAGGAGACGCCTGAATGGAAGGGGAAGACCGGGCATTGGGGAGGAAGGGATAATCTACGAGACGGGGAAATTGTCGACAAGTACAGGCGAGAAAATAGAAGAAAAGAGGAAGGGAAGGGGGGACGAGGCGCCAACGTTCCGTGTTATCTAACAATTAATTCGGTAGCGATAATGGACGGTGTAGGGCGCTAAAATCAGCAGTTATGATTATGACGGGTTGGAAAATAGAAGGGGGAATAAAATACAAACACAGAAGAAAGAGGGAAAGAAGAAGAGAGCAAGGGACGCGAGGAGGAGGAAGAGACTCGAACGAGATATACGGGCAAGGGAAGCATCGTCGCCCCTGGCTAAGTTGTTTCCCCCTCCCTCCTTCCCTCCCTCCCTCCCTCCCACCCCCACTAACTTCCCTTCCACCCACCCCCATTGCCTTCCCTCCCTCCCACCCCCACTACCTTCCCTCCCTCCCTCCCATCCCCACTACCTTCCCTCCCTCCCACCCCCACTACCTTCCCTCCCTTCCACCCCCACTACCTTCCCTCCCTCCCACCCCTACTACCACCATCACTACCTTCCCCCCCTCCCCTCCCCTCCCCTTCTCCCACGCGAGATCAATCGGCGGAGGCTCACCTGCATCCATTAAGGGCAGCAGGTAGGAGCTTTGGAGAGGGTCCCCCGTGAACATCTCAAGCTCCGTAATCCCACTAATGCACCTCAGACCTACTCAAACACAAATTAAGCGTGAGGTTCTACAAGATGTTTACCCTTCTTCCCCCCCAATGTCCCTCTCTCCCTCCTTTCCCCCTTTCTTCCCTTTCCCCCCTTCCCCTCTCCCCCCTTCCTCCCTGTCTCTCCCCTTTCCCCCATTCCATCTCCTCCCTCCCCCGAAACCATCCTCTCTCACTGCCCCCTCTTCACTTCTCTCTCTACTGCGATAGCATCTCCCTCCTAATTCCCCCTTTTCCCCTCGGTTGTATCTATCATCCCATTATCCTTCCTACCCTATCCATCTTTTTGCTTGCCTCCTTTTTTTTACATGCCTTGGCTTTTACCTCATTTTACCTTACCTTACTTTACCTTAATTTTTGTTACCTACTTTATTTATATTATTTAAAACCCTTATAATAAAGTAACACTACAAGACAGAGAAAGAAAAACAAAAATAAAGGATGTTATTTAGAGGAAAAGTAAGGGGAAAAATAAGTAAGTGAAAGAGGAGACAAGACGGCTGAGAAGGGTAGAGGAGAAACAAAGTAAGATGAGGAATAAGGTGATGGAAGGCTTATAGAATCCGCTCTTTGCAATTATTTTCGCTCATTGTCTATCGCTACAAATCAATTGAATAAATTTACACTGAATAATGACTGCAATGCGCGAATCGCACAGACGAGGGAGGGAGGGAGGGAGGGAGGGAGGGAGGGAGGGAGGGAGGGAGGGAGGGAGGGAGGGAGGAGGAGACGCAGCAGGAGCAGGAGCTGTTGGGGGAAGGGATGACTCATGGGAGGAAGGAGGGGTGAGGAACGAGTCTCCGGGGTGTAAGTAAGTGAGGGGAGACAGCGCGGCTCCGGCCACAGGGGATAAAGGTGTCGCCGAGAAGCGTTAAGTCGGGGAACAAAGCGCAAGGACCCAAAGAGTAACATGAGCAGAAGGAGGGACCGAAATAACACCCGCAGGCATGACACATCTCGCACAGGACGCGATTTGAAATAAACGTGAGAACTCGAGTCAACAGCAGGGGTGAAAACATGAAAGATACAAGGGAGAGGGAAATAGTTCTCAAAGATCAGTGTATGCAGGAAAGACGCAGGGAAGTAAAGCCATGTGCAATTACGTACAATATCTAGGAGAAATAGGGGAACGTTGGTGGCAGTTACACCTACAGAAACAGCAGGCAAATCCTCAACCCGGTACAACAAGCACGTAAAACTTTGTTTGGGTAAAAGAGTGTCGGGTACACAGACAAACATACAGGCGCGCCCGCTCGCTCTGCCACCACTGATAAAGGCAGACAGCGTGAAACCTCGGGAGAAATTCCGCCATTCCGGGTTTGAAGAGTTCATGAGTAAACCCAAAAGCGTGTACACAAACACAGCCTCTGCTACGATGATGTTTCCTCTATTTACATGTCAATATTGTTGTTATAGTATTATCTCACAATAAATTAATAAGAGGGGGAGGGGGAGCCAAAAATTAATGTAAAAAAATAATAAAACTTCCTTTCCCCCCTAAGGCATGTCCTGGGGTATGTCTGCATTCACCCCCCCCCCGCATATAGAGATGCCTGCACTCCGTTAAATACCATCAGGGTAAAATAACCAGCTTTTTTCTTTCCTCCCTAGACCCCCCCCCCTCCTCTAATCCTCTCCCTCAGTAAGCTCATTTGGGGTTCAGTAGACACGCCGCCGTCGCCTCCGCAAGTCAAGCTGTTCGCACTTGGATTTCCCTTCATTTTTTCTTCTTCTTTCTCATATGAGAACAAATATATTCACTTGAATCATTATCATTCATATCGTCTTATCTACTCACCCGTGCGCGCGCGCGTGTGTGTGCGTGCGTGTGTGTGTGTGTGTGTGTGTGTGTGTGTGTGTGTGTGTGTGTGTGTGTGTGTGTGTGTGTGTGTGTGTGTGTGTGTGTGTGTGTGTGTGTGTGTGTGTGTTTGTGTGTGTGTGTTTGTGTGTGTTTGTGTGTGTTTGTTTGTGTGTTTGTGTCTGTCACCACTCACTTAATATCCCCCAAGAAGAACAGAAACAAAAATTAGTGCGAATCCGACACAGTACATAAACAAAAGAGAGAGATAAAGAAAAAAAGAAAATAAAAAATAGGAGAAAGATAGGAATATGGGGAATGTGCATGAAAAGAAGGGAAGAAGGGAAGGAGGGAAGGAGGGAAAGAGGGAAGGAAAGAAGGAAGCGAAAGGGAAGGCGAGGAAGAGGGTACCAGAACCTGACCCCAAAGTCACACTTGAGACTCCTCGAAGCGTGGCGTCTTCAAAGGCACCGCGACACACGAAGGGGCTTTTCTCCTGCTGGTGTTTACTTTCTTGACTTCTCTTACCCCTCTTCCCCTCCACCCCCCCCCCTCCCCAACTCAGTAATTCTCCTCGGTGTCTCTGTTCCTTGTTCATGAAGTGTTCAACAGGTGTTTTCAAAAGGGGGATGTTCATTACGGGAAGCCGACGTTTGTATGGTTGGTTTGTGGGTAACGCATTATGCCTACTATCCCTGCTCTCGTTAGGGTAGACACAGATAGATTGACAGACATGCGGACAGACAGACAGATACGCACACACACATACACACACACACTCTGACTCACTCACAACGAGAAGCACCCAGCACGCAGACAAAATAAAAACTTCCCCTATTCGTCGTCCCTCCCTCCCTAACTAACGCAGTCTTCAAGCATGAAGTAAAAGATAAGAGAAGCCACAAGCAGAAAGCCTTAAGACGCCCTCTGTGGGAGACATATTAAAATAATACGCTGCAGTGATCTAAGGACGTCAAAACTTTTCTTTAATGTCTTTTGGGCGGAGAAAAGGAGGGAGAGGGGTACATAACTGAATGCGTGTTTGTGTCTAAGCATCCATTTGTATGAGAGAGAGTGAGAGCGAGAAAGAGAAGAAGGAAAGAGGGAAGGCGAGACGATGTGCGGAAAATGGGAAGGTGGCTAGGAAACAGCAAGGAATGTGGTGAGTGATAGAGGGAGAGAGGAGGAGGAGGGAAACAGAAGCAGTACACTACCTTTAATAAACAGACTAGACTTAAATGAAAATCCCAGCAACACACTACATTTCACAACTAACTGCTCGCGGTCAAAAAATAAACGCACAAACTATGAAGGTAAACAAACAGTATATATATTTTTTCTCTCCCTCTGCTTCCGATTCAACAACTGAAGCTGACGAGCTTTGTATATTCTGTATCCTCTTTTTGCTCGTCTCCCCAGTTCGGCGTTTGTCTCGCTGTCCCTGTCTATTTCTGTCTGTCTGTCTGTCTGTCTGTCTGTCTGTCTATCTATCTATTTGTCTGTCTGTCTGTCTGTTTCTTCTGTCGTGAATCATCCCTACGCTACGGACGAGCAGATAAGAGCCACACACTCGCAAGTCATAAAAACTAATTTTCCGCTCATGGAACGGCGCTGCAGTGGCCGCCGCGACACCGAGGCACACTGGAGACGGCCAAACACCTCCGGGGCGAGATCCTGATAATCACAAACACTAAGAACTTCGGAAGAAGACGCGATGGCTGAGGGACCGAAGGCGAGAGGCCCTTCCCCAGCGAGAGATAAGAAAGGAGACGCGGCGAATGAAGAAAGACTGGGAAACAAAGGAAAAGTGAACGAGGCGAAATGGAAAAAGACTGGGAAATAAGGAGAGGGGAAAGAAGCTGCAAGAAACATGAAGAAGGGGGTGTTGGATGCGAGTTGGAAAGAGGGAGTAAAGTAAAGGACTGGGAAAGAGACGAACAATAATGGAGTGAATGAACATGTATGAACAATGACAACCTCAAATGCCAAAGAAGACTCCCTCTTTCATTCAAACATGCAATAACACCATGCACCAAAGGCGGCATCGGCGACGAACACCGACTGCTGCTCCTCAAGTGGTCTTAAGCTTACATCGAGCATCTTCAAGGGAAGACTAAGAACGCGAACATGAAGACGCTCTTCTCCTCACGCCCCTGCCTACTATCCCTGGCTCTCTCGCCCTGCCCCCTCCTCCCCTCCCCTCCGCGTCGCGAGGCTGACTAATCCTTCCCTCTCTTATTCCTTCTTTCCATCAGCCAGACGACCTCGCCGTCTCGCCCTGTCCTCACTGCGACTCGCCACTCACTTCCTGCCCTCCTTCGCCCATATCCCGATAGCCCTTAATGCCACCAGTCTTGCGGAGGCAATAAAAGCCGAGGGATGGCTGGCAAGGGCGCCAATATCCTGCAGCGGTGGAAGGGATGAAGGGAACGGAGGAAGAGGAGGGGGAGGGAGGTACAATAAGGGTTAACAGTGGAAGAAGCAGGGGAGAAGTAAAGTGGGAAATATAAACAGAAGAGAACATACATTCTTTCTCCTACTCCTTCTTTCACTCTCCCTTACACATATATGCAAACACACATGCACCTTCATGCAGGCACGCGCGAATACACAAACACACACGTACAAAAAAAAAAAAAATATAATAATAATAATCATAAAATAAAATAAACGAGGCTGAATCTAGACTGAAGTCTCCTCTAAACATCGCAAAAGAACACTATTCTGCTCATACCCAATAACTCGAAAATTGCGAGAAGCCAACACATTATTCTTCCTAGAGAGAGAGAGGGAGAGAGAGGGAGGTAGAGAGAGAGAGGTAGAGAGAGAGAGGTAGAGAGAGGGGGTTAGAGAGAGAGAGAGAGAGAGAGAGAGAGAGAGAGAGAGAGAGAGAGAGAGAGAGAGAGAGAGAGAGAGAGAGAGAGAGAGAGAGAGAGAGAGAGAGAGAGAGAGGTAGAGGAGAGAGAGAGAGAGAGGGAGAGAGAGAGAGAGAGAGAGTGAAAGAGAGAGAGAAGAGAGAGAGAGAGAGAGAGAGAGAGAGAGAGAGAGAGGGAGAGAGAGAGAGAGAGAGAGAGAGAGAGAGAGAGAGAGAGAGAGAGAGAGAGAGAGAGAGAGAGAGAGAGAGAGAGAGAGAGAGAGAGAGAGAGAGAGAGAGAGAGAGAGAGAGAGAATGAAAGAGAAAGAAAGAGAAAGACAGAGAGAGAGAGTTTTACGATACATCAGGAGTATGATGACTCAAGTTGCCAGACCGGTGCCGCAATGATGATATTGCAGGCTGTAATTATGGAACCAGGAAGGTTAGTGTGGCAAGACCCTGCCGGCTACGGTCAAAATATAAAAGAGTATGAAAAGGTCAAGCAGGTCATACAAGCATACATAAATTAATAAAAGTATATATAAATATATCAAGTATTTTATGTATTTCTCTCTTTCTATATATTGATGATCAAAGGTGCGCAGGAACGTGCAGACAAATACAAATAAAAATACTAAAACACACACACAGATTTCATATATATATATATATATATATATATGTAAGTTGCAAAAGACATGCGGGAGGGAAAGAAACAGGTCAGATAGGCACACCACAAAAATAACAAACACAACTCGGAACTTCACTACACAACGAGACAACGAGATGCACCAGCACGCAAAACAAAATAAAAACTTCCCCTTTTTCTTTCGTCCCTCCCCCCCTTTAACTAACGAAAAAGTTTTAAAAGCATGAAGTAAAAGATAAGAGAAGAGAAGCCACAAGCAAAAAGGGCCTTAAAAAAACCCCCTCTGTGGGAGCATATTAAAAAAAATTTAACCGCTGAAAGTGATCTAAGGACTTTCAAAACTTTTCTTTTATGTTATATTGGGCGGAGAAACAAGGAGGGAAGTTAAGGGAGAGGAGAAGGAAGAAAAAAGAGAGAGGAAAAAAGAAGGGCAAGAAAAGAGGAAGTAAGAAAGAAGGAGAGAAGAGGAAGAGGAAAAAGAGAAGAAGTAAGAAGAGAGGGATATGTTCCACGGGGGGGTTATTTGTACTATTACTACATTATATACTATTTTACATTACTTACACATTATTACATTACATTTACTTATACGTAACATTTTACTTTCATTATCTAATGGTGGCTTTGTGTATATGCATCCATTTTTTATGAGAGAGAGTGAGGGAGGAAGAGAAAGATGGAAAGAGGGGGAGGGAAGGGGAGAAAAAGGGGGAAAATGGGAAGGGGGTAGGAAAAGAAGGGGAAAATGGGGAAGAAGTGAAAGAGGGAGGAGGAGGAGGGGAGGGGGAAACAGAAGCATTTCACTACCTTTAATAAACAAAATATTTTTAAAAATGAAAATAAAAAAGCAAAAACACTACTTTCAAAAACTAACTCTCGCGGTTCAAAAAAAAAGGGCCCCAAACTATGGGGAAACAAACAGTATATATATTTTTTCTCCCCCTTGTTTCCCGATTCAAAATTTGAAGCTGACAAAGCTTTGTATATTCTGTATCCTCTTTTTGCTCGTCTCCCAGTTCGGCTTTTTGTCCCCGCTGCCCCTTTGTCTATTTTTTTGTCGGTCTGTCGTCTGTCTGTCTGTCTGTTATCTATCTATTTGTCTGTCTGTCTGTTTTCTGTTTTTTGTCGTGAATCACCCCTTACGTACGGACAAAGCAGAAAAGAGCCACACACTCGCAATTTTTCATAAAAAAAAAATTTTCGTCATGGAACGGCGCTGCCGCTGCAGTGGCCGCGCGACACCGAGGACATGGAGAGGCCCAAACCCTCCGGGGCGAGATCTGATAATCACAAAAACTAAGAACTTGGGGAAAGAAGACGCGATGGCTGAGGGACCGAAGGCGAGGGGCCCTTTCCCCCGGGCGAAAATAAGAAAGGGGACGCGGCGAATGAAGAAAGATGGGAAAAAAGGGAAAAAAGTAAAAGAGGCAAAAAATGGGAAAAAGGGACGGGAAAAAAAGGAGAGGGGGAAAGAAGCTAAAGAAGCTGCAAGAGAAACTGAAGAAGAAGAAAGGGGGTGTTTGTTGGTTGCGAGTTGGAAAGGAAAGAGGGAGTAAAGAAAAGGACTGGGAAAGGGGAACAAAACAATAATGGAGGTGAATGAACCAAGTATGACAAGAAACTCAAATGCCAAGGAATACTCACCCTTTTCATTTCAACATGCTATAACACCATTTGCACCAAAGGCGGCATCGGCGACGAACCCCGACTGCCCCTCCTAAAAGTGGTTTAAGTTACATCGAGCATCTTAAGGGGAAAAAGCTAGAACGCGAAAATGAAAAACGCTTTTTCCCCCTCACCCCCCTCCCTTCTACCCAGGCTCTCTCGCCCTCCCCCCTCCCCCCCTCCCCCCCGCTTTTCGCGAGGCTGACTAATCCTTCCCTTCTTATTCCTTTTTTCTCACCCGGGACGACCCCCGCCGTCCCCGCCCTGCCCTCCTGCGACTCCCCACTCATTTCCCTGCCCCCTTCGCCCATACCCCCTTTTTGCCCTTAATCCCAACCAGTTTTGGGGGGGCCCAATAAAACCCGGAGGGATGGCGGGAAAAGGGGCCAATACCCTGCAGCGGTGGAAGGGGATTGAATGGGAACGGAGGGAAGAGGAGGGGGGGGGAGGTACAAAAAGGGGGTTAACAGTGGAAGATAGAAGGCAGGGGAGGAGAGAAGTAAGTGGGAAATATTAACAGAAGCGAACGTACATTCTTTATCTACTCTTCTTTTCATCTCCTTACACATATATGCAAACACACATGCACCTTCATGCAGGCACGGCGAATACACAAACACACACGTACAAAAAAAAAAAAAATTAAAAATAATCATAAAAATAAAATTAAACGAGTGAATCTAGACTGAAGTCTCCTCTAAAAAAATCGCAAAAAGAAACACTATTATGCTCATAACAATAACTCGAAAATTGCGAGAAGCCAACACATTTTTCTTCTAGAGAGAGGGAGGGGAGGAGAGAGGGAGGTAGAGAGAGGGAGGTAGAGAGAGAGAGGTAGAGAGGAGGAGGTGAGGAGGGGGTTTGAGAGAGAGAGAAGTGAGAGAGAGAGGGAAGAAGAGAGAGAGAAGAGAGAGAGGAGAGAGGAGAGAGTTTTAGAAGAGAGGGAGGGGAGAGAGAGAGAGGGGAGAGAGAGAGGAGAGAGAGAGGAGAGGAGAGGAAAGAGGAGAGGAGGGGAGGGAAGGGGGGTGGAGGGGGGGGAGAAAAGAGAGAGGGAGAGAGAGAGAGAGGGAGGAGAGAAAGAGCGGGAGAGAGAGGAGA
>NW_028234425.1:28048866-28051366 GCF_977035675.1 Penaeus japonicus | reverse complement strand
GAACAAGTTGTACACAAAATAAGTTTTCCCCTTTGTTATACACACGCCCGCACGTACACACACGCACACACATAAGACTATAAGACGAATAAACACAGATACCTTGCGCTTAACCACCAGTAAAATACCTTGTACCTTACCACCTGTAAGTCATTAGGCAAGACCTTGTTCTCAACACTTGTTTGCCACCTGTCACTTCTTAACCACCTGTGCGCTTCCTGACACCTTGTTTCCAACCTCCTCGTAAATTGTTCTTAACAGCCTGTTCGCCACCTGAAACCTGATCCCAACCACCTGTCTCCCACCTGACACCTGTTCGCTAATTGACACCTAAGTCTCAACCACGTACTCAAGATACCACGCCCCTCCTTGTAGATGGTACCAAACAGACACCTCACCACCATCCCTCCTGTCACAATCTGTCGCCGCTGTCATACGCCTGTTATGCCTGTGACATATGTAATGTCATGCCTTTCTATCTTCTTACCCCTCTCCCCCACCATTGCCAGCTCGAAAATTGATTGCGTCTCTTTCCCTTTTTCTAAGTTACTCTATTCGTTGTTTCCTATTATTTTTCTATTTTTCATCGATATTTCTTGTTTCTCTTCTCTTACGCCATATCTCTCTTTGTCTCTCCTTTCTCTCTATTTCTTACTTCTTATCACTTCTCACCCTTCCTCATCACGTCTAGTTTCTTTCCTTTCTCCTTTTTCCTTAACTATCCTTCTTCGTCCCCTTTTCGAATTTCTTCTCTCTTCGTGTTTCTTTCTTTCATTCTTTTTCTTTCTTTTTCTTTCTCTCTTTCCTTCTTCTCATTACACTTTCCCTGCTCCTTTGTGTTTCTTATCTTTCCCCTTTCTCGCCCTTTTCTTTAACGACTATTTCCTTTACCCTTCTCCTTTAAGAATTCTTCACCCTTTTTTATTCCTTTCCTCCCTTCTTCTTTTCACTCTTTCTTTATTTTTCTCCTTCCCCTTTTTACGAGGCAAATTTACAACCCAGTTCTTCGACCTCCTCCTCCTCCTCCTCCTCCTCCTCCTCCTCCTCCTCCTCCTCCTCCTCCTCCTCCTCCTCCTCCTCCTCCTCCTCCTCCTCCTCCTCCCCGTCTACTGTGAATCGACAGAAAACTCTCATAATCTTGGGAGTATTATTAGCACTTATCTTTTCCATCTATTATGCTAACCTGATCCTCTTATTCCTACTTCTATTCCTACTCTCCTCCATCCCTTCTTATCTGCAACTCACTGACTCCCTTATTCTTGTTTAAGCCGTTCTTATCATCACCATGATCGGATAATTATCTACAGTATAATCAGCTCTATCATAATTATATCAATACTATATAAAAATATGATAATAATAGCAACACCATAATTGTAATTTCCAATATCCGAAGTTCCGACGATACAGAAAGGTGGACAAAGAAAAATAAAACATAAATAATATGAACGTAAGTCTACCACTGCAGAGTGCAACCCCTCTCCCCCCCCTCTCTTGCATGCCAAATACCCTCTCACCGCGGAATATTTCTTTTTAAAATCAGGCCACGAGCGAAAAAAATAATCACTTTTATAATTACAAACATAATTATTCATCATTACAATCACAATCACCACAACATTAGTATCATCATCATCACCACGAGAAATACAAATCATTCCCGCGACTGTCATCCTTGCAACGACCTTCATCACTACCACGATCGTTACCACCGCTACTAGAAATTCAAATCATTACCACTATCATCATTGCCGTCATCATCTTTTACAAGTATTCAAGTCCCTCCTCATCTTAAGAAAACAGAAAAGACTTAAAAAAAACTGCACTCCATCGCAGTTCACTCCTTCAGGCAGGGCGATGGAAGGATCTCCAGCTCGTCGTCGCCCCCGGCAGGCAGGCAAGTTCCCTCGTATTATATTTCGTCTATCAATTTCCTTCGTTCTGCTTTCTATCTATTTTCTTTCTTTTCTTCTTTCTTGTCCAACTTTTATCATACTTTTTTCTGTTCCTTTCTCACTCTATCTATTTCTTCATCTTTTTTTTTTCTTTTTTCTATTGCCCATTTCTTATTCAATTCTGCCCCCTCTCCCCTGCCCTGCCCCTGTCCTGCCCTACCCTAACCAGCTATTCCTCCTCCTCCTTTCCAAGTGAGAAATTACATATCCCGAGCGGTCGTCCCACTCCCACTTACTCTTCATTTCCTCACGCCGACCTCATATTACCCCATCTCCTTCTCCTTCTTCTCTCTCCCTCTCTCCCTCCCTCCCTCCATCTCTTCCTCTCTTCCTCTCTCTCTCTCTCTCTCTCTCTCTCTCTCTCTCTCTCTCTCTCTCTCTCTCTCTCTCTCTCTCTCTCTCTCTATCTCTCTCTCTCTATTTGTATCTGTATCTGTATCTGTATCTCTCCCTCTCCATCTCCCTTCCTCCCTCTCTGCCCTTCCCTTCCCTAGACGCTCGTTACCTCCTCCTCCCACCACCCAGAACCCTCACCACTCCATCCT
>NW_028234425.1:28041366-28043866 GCF_977035675.1 Penaeus japonicus | reverse complement strand
GGACCGCCTCCGGGCCGTAATTGTTACGAGCACTCGAGAGACCGACGATAAACCGCAAGAATCGAGAGCCGCGTTTTCCTTTCTCCTGAAATTAATTTCGTATGCATGGCATTCACTAATGCATGACTTCTATCAAAAACCCATTGTTTCATTATAGCTATTACCATATGTTTCATGCGGTGTAGGAGGAGGGGGGAGTTGATCCTCCCTCCTCCCCTCCCAGCCTCCTGTCACTTACTTTGTTTGTTGGTCTGTGTGAGTGAGTGAGTGAGTGAGAGTGAGTGATCAATTCAGTGATCAATTCTCTCTCTCTCCCTCTCCCTCTCCCTCTCCCTCTCCCTCTCCCTCTCCCTCTCCCTCTCTCTCTCTCTCTCTCTCTCTCTCTCTCTCTCTCTCCCTCCCTCCGTCTCTCTCTCTCTCCCTCCGTCCCTCTCCCTCTCCCTCTCTCTCTCCCTCTCTCTCTCTCTCTCCCTCTCCCTCTCCCTCTCCCCCTCCCCCTCTCCCTCCCTCCCTCCTTTCTCTAAAACAATCAATTAGCAAAAGGTGGGCGATAGTTATAACGCCATGATGATAGATCGTCTTTAATAAGTGACCCGCGCTTTTATCCTTATTAATATGCTTTTATCATTATTGCAATCATGGAGTTGATGAATAAATGTTCTATCCGATCTACGCGCCTTAAAAAATATATTGCAAAAAATAACAACGTTCCACTTGACACCTCTCCACCTTCTCTTCCACTTGCTTTCTTGTTTCTTACCTGATCGATCCTTTGCCCTTTCCCTTCCCCTCTCGAACTTCGGAACTACGGGAATGAACCACCCCGTCTGGTACGTTCCTTCCTCTTCCACATACCATCCGCTCCACTCTTCACCCTAGCACCCTGCCCCCTTCCCCTCGCAGAGCACCTAGTTCCGCGCTCCAACACATTTTCCTCCTTAATAAGTAGACCAAGGGGGTCTTCCCTTCCCCACCCCCTGCCCCTCCCATCCCTCCCACTCCCACCCCCTACCCCTCCTACCCTTCAGGTGAGTGAGGGACGCCACACTCATAATGAATTCAATTACTCCACCACCTGTTTTTACGGGGGTAGGAGAGTGGGGCGTCAGCGCAGAGGGGAAAGGGGGAGGAGGGGGAGGAGGGGGAAGAGGGGGGCGAGGGAAAGGGAAATTGATGTGAAGGCTGCTCGAAACGCAGGTAACAGGTGAGAAAAGGCGGACGGTTTACTGGGACATCGGTGTAAAATCGGAAATTTTAAAAGAACCCGAATTTTACACTCGACCAAATATAAACTCCGTCGCGAAAAATGTAAAATCCACAGACTTATACTGTTACCCTATAAATAAACAAAGCGGGCTATAGCGAGTTATAGGCTATAGCCTAAATCTCTATAAAACGAAGCACTCCCTCACATCCGTAGCTACGACCTTGATATCCTGAAAGTCAAGCTCGTATTTCTACCTCCGAAAGGACACACATCCGTGACGCCGGATTTCTGTGCGTGTTAACGAACACATTAGAAACCTGTTCTACTATGCAATCAACCTTAGTACTTGACAAGGCAATTTACGGACACGCAACAGTCATCATTCCAATTTCTTAAGATTCTTCTATTGCTTTGGCTATTCCCGTCCTAGATACCTCCACGTACGAATGCGTGTACCTTGAAACAAATGAATGCAGAATGACTGAGGCGAAGTCGAAAGGTAGTTACGACGATTATATATAGGCAATCTCCAAAATAATGTTGATGAAAATAACTCCTACTTTATAAACTAGACTGACTATTCCCGTAATACCAAATCAACAAATGCAGCAAAACAAGTTGTACAAAAAGAGCCTCTATTCATAAATGAAACTCGGTTTGCCGCATCCGTAGAGTATTTATAGATGCTAGAAGGCCGGAGCTTCTCGGAATGCTACGTCACACATTCTGAGCTCACCAAACACAGAACTTTAGATAAAGTCGAGATGCAGGAAAATTCCACAACTAATCTATATAGAAAGGAGTTTTCAACGTGTTTAAAGATTTCTAAATGCCATAAAAGTAAATGAATTGAGAAGGGAACCTTGGCGAAGCGAAAGAGCAGAAAAGGAAAGGGAAAATTAGAGAAATAAGTGGGACAACGACGGCGAGATGAGAGAGACGGAACGCTAAGAAGCGCAGCGCCCTTTAAACGCAGGTAATTACGTATGTCCCTCCACTTGTGCCCCCGACCCCTCACTCTCCCCTCGCCCTCACTCCTACCTACCATCTTCCCCTCATCCAAGCTTGATTTATTTCTCCCGTCACGATTTTGCCACCTCAGTCCTGGCGCCCCCATCCTCACCCTCCTTCCCCTTCCCCTTCTTCTCTTTCTCATTTTTCTCCTCTTCCTTACACTTCCTTAATCTCCCTCCTTTCTTCTTTTGTATAAATTTTCCTCTCTCTTTCTCTGGATATTATTCTTCCTCCTTGACCCACCCTACATATATATTTCAATGGTGTTCTCTCTGCCCC
>NW_028234425.1:28026366-28031366 GCF_977035675.1 Penaeus japonicus | reverse complement strand
GGGGAAATCATCGACTTCCGGTCGTCCAAAGCGGGAAACGTCGACTTATCTCCTTACTTGCCAACCACCTCGCCAGCCGCTGAAGGGACATCGTCCTCCCTCTCGCTAGACACACTAATTCTTACATGTAAAACAGTCCACCTCTTTTGCAAAAGGACACGACAGCTCGCAAAACGGTCCAATCTCTTTTGCAATGAACACTAATTCGTGTATGTAAAGCAGTGCACTCCTCTTTTGTAACAGACATACTAATTCGCACACATGAAGCGTCCAACTTCCGCTGCGACAGACATACTAATGCGCCTACATGAATCGCCCAACCTCTTTCGCAACAGACATGCTAACTCGTATACAACATAAAGCAGTCCAGCCGTTTTGACTTTGCTGTTGTAACCGACAGGACGGGAGGGATGTCAGGGGAAGAGGAGGAGGGAGGAGGGAAGAGGAGGAAGGAGGGAGGGGGGAAGAGGAGGAAGGAGGGAGGGGGAAGAGGAGGAAGGAGGGAGGGGGGAAGAGGAGGAAGGAGGGAGGGGGGAAGAGGAGGAAGGAGGAGGGGGGAAGAGAGGAAAGGGGAAAGAGGGGAGAAGGAAGAGGAGGATGAGAGGGGGAAGAGGAGAAGGAGGGAGGGAAGAGGAGGAAGGAGGGAGGGAAGAGGAGGAAGCGCCAGGAGGGGAGAGGAGAGGAGGGAGGGGGAAAAAAGTGAGGAGGAAGGAGGAGGGGGAAGAGGAAGGAGAGGGAAGGGGGGAAGAGGGAGGGAAGAGAGAAGGAGGAGGGGGGAGAGGGAAGAGGAGAGGAGGAAGGAGGAGGGGGAAGAGGAGGAAGGAGGGAGGGGGGAAGAGGAGGAAGGAGGGAGGGGGGAAGAGGAGGAAGGAGGGAGGGGGGAAGAGGAGGAAGGAGGGAGGGGGGAAGAGGAAGGAGGGAGGGGGAAGAGGAGGAAGGAGGGAGGGGGGAAGAGGAGGAAGGAGGGAGGGGGAAGAGGAGGAAGGAGGGAGGGGGGAAGAGGAGGAAGGAGGGAGGGGGAAGAGGAGGAAGGAGGGAGGGGGGAAGAGAGGAGGGAGGAGGGAGGGGGAAAGAGGGAGGAAGAAGGAAGGAGGAAGAGGAGAGGGGGGAAGAGGAGGAAGGAGGGAGGGGGAAGAGGAGGAAGGAGGGAGGGGGGAAGAGGAGGAAGGAGGGAGGGGGAAGAGGAGGAAGGAGGGAGGGGGGAAGAGGAGGAAGGAGGGGATAGAGGGAGGGAGGGGGGAAGAGGAGGAAGGAGGGGAGGAATGGCAGAGGCAGAGGAGGAGGGGAGGAATGGCAGAGGCAGAGGAGGAAGGGAGTAAGGGGTGTCAGGGGAAGAGGGAGGGGGAAGAAGGGGGTAAGGGGCAGAGGGGGAAAGGAGAGAAGGGGTGGCAGGGGAAGAGGGTAGAGGAAGTGAGGAAAGTCGGGGGAAGAGAAGGAAAGGAGTGAGGGGGGTTAGTGGGCTCGGGGGGGGGTGAGGAAGGGAGAGAAGGGGGGATAAGCAACGATCTGGCCCCGCTCGCAAAGTAAACAATCTCGTCAGCTTCTCCCTGACACGGCCGACTTAAACGCAACATATTATCAGACAATCTGAATAATCCGCAAACGGGGATTTTCCCTTCCTCTCAAAACCCCTAGGGATGTTTTTTTTCCACGCGATCCCTAATCCTGTAGCACAACAGGCTGCTGGGAAAGGATTGGCAGGGGGAACGCGGCGGCGGCTGTGGGGGGCGGAGGGGGAGGGGAAAAGTCATGTTGCGTGTGCGTGTGTGCATATGTGTTCACATGTATGGACGTGTGATTTTTTTCTTCTTATAAACATGTCTACCGTAACCTAAGCTTCCTAACCTCGTAGGGATGTCTGTTGACCACACAGGATGAAAATAAATATAGCAACCAATACATCTCAAAATGCCAGTCAGAGAGGAAGAAAACATGATAAAAAGAAGAGGGAAAAACGGTACAAAGCCGAGAGTCGGAGGCCCTAACCTTTCAACAGCACGCTCGGCTGGGTATAATACAACGCATTAAGTCCGCACAAAATTACACTACGAAAAAAAATCGTCCTCGGTAAAGAGAGGCGAGAGACAGAGAGGACGAGAGAGAACAGATTAAAAATGGAAAAATAAAAGGAGGGAAAGACAGGGGGAGGGGGAGGGACAGAGAGATAAAGGGAGGAAAGGAAGAGAGGGAAAGGGGAAGGGAGAGAGAAAGGGAGAGAGGGGAAGGGGGGGAAAAGATAAAGAGAGAGGCTATGATAAAGAGAGTGAAAAAATCGAGAAAAAAAACGAAAGACAAGGAGAAAGAGAGCGCGCGCATGGCCTAGTTCCTGCCACCAGTCGTCGGGTATGAGTCGGCTTCCACTTAGCGCGCACAATACCCGCCCTATTTTGTCTCACCTCCTCTAAGACATGATGCTGCCTCACTTCTCCCCCCCCCCTCCCCCCTCTTTTTTCTTAACCCCCCTCCCCCCTGTTAAGCAAGGGGACGTCTTAGCCTCGGCCTTGATAAGAAGACATATAAAATGGACGCATAATGGCCATCATATGTTTGGTGTTTTCCACAGACGGGAAAGCGGGCGATAGCAACTGTCCTACATTACACTTCTGGGAGGAGCGGCAGCATGAGACACCACGAACAGGAGGGGGGGGGGGAGAGAGATGTAGGAAGGAGGAGGAGGGAAGAGATGTAGGAAGGAGGAGGGAGAGAGGAAGAAGGAAACAAGAATAGGAAGGGGGAGGGAAAAGGAGGAGGTTGACAGAAGTAAGTAGAGAAGGAAAAGGAGGAGGAGGAGGAGGAGGAGGGAGATAGAAATAGGAAGAGGAGAGAGGTAGAAGGAGGAGGAGGAAGACATGTGTAAAAAAGGGAAAACAACGAGAGAGACGAAACCAATCACCGATCACACTGAAGGAAAAGTAACAGAAAAGTGCAAAGGAAGATGAAAAAACACGCTCCAGGGAAGAGAAAAATGTCACAAAAAAGGGTGAAAGGTAAAGGCAGGAAGGGGGAGCAAGAAGAGGAAGAGGAGGAGAACGAGGAAAGAGAGAGAGAGAGAGAGAGAGAGAGAGAGAGAGAGAGAGAGAGAGAGAGAGAGAGAGAGAGAGAGAGAGAGAGAGAGAGAGAGAGAGAGAGAGAGAGAGAGAGAGAGGACGAAAAACAAGAAGCGGAAGAAAAGAGGGAGCAGAGGGACTAGGGGGAGGAAGAGAAGAAAAAGGGCAAGACACCAAGACTCATCCGGGGCATATGCAACACTCGGCGGCCTGTTTAATTTTCCATGAGACGGCGCCCTGCCCCTTGATGCTCGTCCTCGAGGTTCCACCTTATACTCCTTTGTACAAACTAAATAAACTCCCTAAACTGCTCACACATACATGCATACACACATACATGTACGAGCACACACACGCGCACACAGACAGACACAGACACACACATAAGATAGATAAGATTGAATCTTTATAGAGTAATAAAAAGTATGAATAAAATATAAAGCATAATGAATCCCCAGGAGGAGAGTGACCTCCCCCCCATTCCCATTCCCGTTCCCCCACCCCCTATCCGACCACTCGGCCCGTACTACAATAAGGAATTTCGTTTTAGGCTTCTCTCATCCACCTTTTCTTTGTCTTTTTCCTTTTCGTTCCCCCTCGCACTCACGCGCAGGAACGCTCACGCAACACCTAAATGCATGCGTGAATAAACATCCCCTCTCTCTCTCTCTCTCTCTCTCTCTCTCTCTCTCTCTCTCTCTCTCTCTCTCTCTCTCTCTCTCTCTCTCTCTCTTGCTCTCTTACACTTACTCTCTTCTCTTATCCTTACTCTCTTCACTTTCCTACTCCCACTCCTCTCTTACACGAACGAGGCATATAAAGTAGAAGAGAGATAGCGGGTATCGCGTGTTGGCCACATACGTCGCCGTAATATCTCTCCTGGAGGTTTTTGAATTCAAGTAAAACAATTAAGGCAGCAAGGCAGTGATGGGGAGGAGGGAGGGGGGTCAAAGAAGACAGAAGAGGGGTTAGGGGAAGAGAGAGGGGGGATAGGGGAGGAGGAAAGGGAGTTAGGGGAAGAGAAAGGGAGTTGGGGTAATGGGCAGGGGGGGGTTGGGGAGGCAAGGAAATGGTAAGGGTGAGGGAGGGGGAGGGGGATAGAAAGGAGTGGGGTGTGGGTAGAATATGAGGTTGAGAGTAGAGTATGAGACTGAGGGTATGAAGTGACGGGGAAGATTTGAGGTCGAAGGTAGGGAATGGAGGGGGGGGGGGAGCTTATGGTGGGTGTAGGTATAAAGGGGATGGGGATGAAGCCTGAATCTAGGGCGGTGCAACTCGTGCCAGAAGACGTCTGTGATTGGCGATATAGAAGAAAAAAATACCGACGTCTGTTAGTTGCGTGTTAGACATGCGTGTCACCAACCTGAGGCTAATCCTGGCGTGCGTGCGATCCATCTGATTCAATTTCAAACCGATTGAGGACTTGATTATTTATATTGCTCGCTCTCTATCTCTCATCCAAGTGCAAACAAACAAACAAACAAACACACACAGGCACGCACGCACACAAAAAAATACTACACCACCACTACCCCTTCCAACCCCCTCTCCAGCTAGAAAAAACACACATGAACAACTAATTTCCGACCTAAACCATCTAATTAGCCAAACCGCATTGTGATTCCCGCGCGCCGAAGAAAGGATCCTTTTTACTCCCCGAGAAACACAATTGAGGAGACACATCCCTGAGCACGCCCACGAGAGATCCTGAAGGGCGTAGGCGTCGGGATCGAGCTATTGGGCTTCCTCCAAGATCTATCTTTGGCTTCCTCAAAACCGAAAACCAAAAAGAAATGAACTAGACCCTCCCCCTTTCCTGACCCCCCCCCCCTCCTTCTTACAAGATCTCGTGTTAAATAGGAAATAATCTTATAATGATGACTGGATTATTTCTTTCGTAATCCTTAGCTTTGGCGTAGGACAAGGGGATATTTTCTACTAGCGATGGAGGGG
>NW_028234425.1:28013866-28021366 GCF_977035675.1 Penaeus japonicus | reverse complement strand
CTCTCTCTCTCTCTCTCTCTCTCTCTCTCTCTCTCACACACACACACAAAAGCGCATTCACGTTTTGTATGCCGGCAGAAAAGGGGATAAAACGTATGCTTTCCGTTCTTTTGCAATGGCAAAGTGACACTCGCCGCTTCCACAGCGCCGGGAACAGTGGGATGACGGCATTTTCTTCTCTCCTTTCCTTCCAAACCTACTTCCCTCTCTCCCTCCTCCTTTCCCTCTTTCTTGCCTTTTTTCTTTTCCTTATCTATTTATTAATTTAGTCGTTTATCTACTTATTTATTCATTAATTCATTTAAACTTAATGCCCTCCCTCCGAAGACGCTGCAGCTGCCTTCCCGACCTCGTCTTACATTGCGGAAAGGAGTCCTTTGACCGCCAGACGCATGGCTTGCGACTAGCTTAGATGACGACTTTTTGCTTGGACGACGACTGTTTCTTTGGATGAATGACTGTTGGCTTGGATGGATGACTGTTAACTTGGACGAATGACTGTTTGCATGGATAGCAACTGTTTCCTTGAATGAATAAGCGTTTGCTTGAATGATCACCGCCGGGAGACTTCGGCCGTTCAGACAAACAGAGCTTCGCAGGCTGGACCTTGTCCTTCCCCTCCTTCCCTAACCCCCTCTCCTACCTCTCCCCACTCACCCCCTTTCTAATCCTGAGCAGCAGCAGCAGCAGCTATTTGGCCGCCTGACCGCTTCCCCGCTTGACCGAGAGAAGACAACGGTACCGGGTCATAATGCGATTAAGCGTCTCCTCCCCCCGCCCCCCATCCCCAAACTCGACCAACACAATTAATGCATCGGAGAAACATTGTCCGTGAGGCGGACCTCCGCGGGGCCTTTATAGGTCGCGGCTTAGAAGGGGAAGGGATGGAGGGAAAGCGAGCGAAAGAGGAATAAAGGGAGAGGGAGAGGAGAGAGAGGAGGGAAAGCGAGAGAGAGGAACGAAGAGAGTGACAGAGGAGGGAAAACGAGAGAGAGAGGAATAGAAGGCCAGGAAGAAAGAGGAAAGAAGGGAAAGGGAGAGGAAAGAAAGGGAAAGGAGGGAATAGAGAAATAGAGAGGAGGAAAAGGGGAAGAAAGGAAAGGAGAGGAAGGAAAAAGAGAGGAGGAAGAGAGATGGAGGGTGAGGGGAGAGGAGGGAAAGCGAGAGGTGAAAGATATATGGAGAGAAAGAGGAAGAGGAGGGAAAATGATGGAGAGAAACGTAGACGAAGTATAGGGAGCGAACTGAACGAATGGAATGAAAGGGGGTGGGTGGATAACATGGAAGTAGAGGAGAAGAGGAAAAGAATGGAGGAAGAGGAATGGCGAGATAGGGAAGAAGGGATGAAAAGGAGAGAAAGAAAAGCGCGTGGGCCATGGAAAAGGAAGAGAAAGAACGTAGGAGGTTTAATAGTGAAGACGATGATGCAATGAATATTGGATTAATAATAATGATGAAGGATGATGATGATCGCGATAATGAACACGGTAATAACAATGAAAGCAACAGAGCAAATTGCCTTTGCCATAAAGTAGAGCTACGTTACACCAGTAAAATTTAGCACTTTACAAAATTGGCCATAAAGAGCTTAAACTGCAACTAGCGTAACGAATCGTAATTTTACTGCTTTTTTATTATTCTATTTAAACCCGTTTGCACCGATTTACCTATGCACATAATTGGGGAAAAAAATTAACCCCAGAAGCAATTTCAGGATTATGAAATTCGGGAGAAATGCAGAGGAAGGCAGTTCAAACATTTCGGTGCAGGATGAGTGACTGCCTTTGCCCGCCTGCTCCCATTAGCCACCTAAACTACAACTTCTTACTTCTTTGAATGTCTTTGCTCACTTCTCCCCAACTCGCGTTTATAACAAAAACATAAACACACGAAGTTAAAACCACCGTAGTTTAACTTTGCGTGGTTTTATATTCATGGTCCATCTCTCTCTCTCTCTCCTCTTTTTTTTTCTTCCTTTCTTCTTTCCACTCTTAGGTTCTCATTATCACCCGCGCTTTGAACCTCCTCCTCCTCATCTCCCACTTTTTTTTTCTCTTTTTTTTCCTCGGAATCCTTAAGCAGGTAGGACCAAAGACAGAGGAAGAGGCGGGATGTTAGAGAGCCGGACCAATGCCAATTCCCCGACTCCGCTCGAATCCATTTAGCGGCCTCATTAGCGAGCGCACAGGTGGTTCGGGGCTAACAGGTGGGGTGGGGGTGGGTAGGTGGATAGGGGAGGAAGGGAGGAAGGGGATTGGATAGAGGGAGGAGAAGGGGGAAGTGGGAGGAAGGATGAAAGACGAGAAGAAGGGAGGAGGGCGGGAGGGAGGACGTGGGAGGGGGAAGGCAGGGAGGAGGAAGGAAAGGAGAAGGGTAAGGGGGGGTGGTAGGAGCAGACACCATCTCATATAGCGTGTCGGACGCTCGTAAAGTGACCCTATTATGAGGGAACTTTGTGGACGCCGTGTTGACAAATCCCTCCGACTCAGCATTCCGGGAGGACAAAAGAGGGAAGCAACACAAACCCTTTTTCCTCCGCTCCTGGAAACACACTCGCCTGTCTGCGGTCTGCTTGTGCTTGAATGTACCTGCTCAGTAGTGTTTACGTGTGCTTGGATGTATCGGAGGAAAGTCCCACGGTGAAGAACGGCCACTTTGTGATCCGGGGCATAAAAGCTTGCGGGCAAAACATGCAAGCAAGCAAGTGCGCAGGATGGAAGCGACGAAGAAAAGCATGCCAGCGGGCAAGTTGGAAGCTAAGAAGGCGGGGAGGCACTTAGCGCGAGCTCCGCCGTACATACTGATCAGCCGCGGGTCGTCGCGAGGCGGGGCGGTCACGTGGGGCGGCACCGCGATAAAGTGCAGGAGCGAGGCCCACTAAGGAGCCAGATAAGCCCAGGCGTTTGTGCTTAATGTCGGTAATAAACCATAGGTGACCCTTCACCTCCCTCCCGATCCCCATGGCATCAAGCGCAACTTCATACACTTTCTCCAACCTCGCGAAGCGACACTTTCAGAACCCGCTCCGATCTCTGTTATAACTGAAGTGATCCTCGAGAAAGCATCAGCTAAAGGTCGCGCGGGGGGTGGGGGGTGAAGGAGGGGACGAAAGGTGGGACAAGAGAAAGGACGCAGGACATGGTCCCTCCCACACTTCTCCGAGTGGCAACGAACGCGAGGACGGGCCCGCTGGAACAAAGTTTTCCCCCCTCCCCCTCCCTCCCTCCCTCCCTCCATCCCTACGCCCTCTCTCCGCCACCTTCCCCGCCCCGCCCTAAGAGCGTCCCAGAGGAGCTGGGCGTGAAAGTTTATATGGGCTGCTCATCCCCCATTCCAACGCCCCCTTGGAGAAGTATCTCCTCAATGATGTTGGCGGGGGTGGGCGAGAGGGGATCTGGGGACAAGGGGGGAGAAAGGATCTGGGGGAGGGGGAGGGGGAGGGAGTGGGAACACCAGAGGCAGGTAGAGGTCAAAGGAAAGGAAAGGATAGGCAGCCACAGTGTCTGTCAGTTAAGCTCTCTACTCATGAAAATTCTATCGGGCGATCCCAAACACATCCAAGGGGATAAGCGCGGTTACGGGGAGGGGGGTGGGGGTGGAGATAGAAGATGAGAGTAGGGAGGGGGTCAGTATACGAAGGGAAGGAAGGAGGACGAGGAGAGGAAATGAGAAAATGGAAGGGGAACAAAGAGATGGGAGATAGAAGGAGGGCGAGGAGGGAAGGGAAACGGGAGGTGCCAAGGAGGACGGGACGGGAAGATGGGAAGGAGGACGAGTAGGGAAGATGGGATGTCGAAGGAGGGCGAGGGGGGCGACGAGGAGGCAAGAGAGGTGGAAAGAGGGTGCGGAGATGACTGGCACTGGCACTAAGCCCTAGAGCCGCAGGGGTGGAAAGTGATATAAGATATGACAAAATATACAGGAAAGTCTCCCTCACTAAGAAAAAGGAGGAAAAAATTCAATAATAATAATATCAATAATCTAATACATGACAAAGGAGGTGTGCATATATATCCCAGTATAAGCACCTTATAGCTTCCACAATAAAACTCCGCCTAGCAATGCACTCTGCAACACGGGACTCCACTCTTATCAACAAGGTTTTGTCGGCCACGCCCACCGCACGTACAAGCCTCACTAATGATTCCAAATATTATGAAATGTAAAAAAACAAAAAAAAATAAAAATATATATATGCTTTTAGTGGCATCATCTCGTCCGTTGTACCATTAATTAAAATCGTGAAACAAAACCGTTTCATATTACTGCTGGATTTATTTTTTTTTATGAAATAATTTCGCTACGATATTAGTTATTCATGGTGGATATAATTGAGAAATGAAAACAATTCAGCAGATATATTAGCTCTTTCTGACTCTTTGCACCCTCTGCCTACGGGGCTTGCCTCGGTTTTTGGGTGTTTTTTTTCTTTCCTCTGTGTCATATACACATTTTTTTCTTTGGTATGCACATATATATAAAATCTTTTTTGTTGTTGTTGTTGTTTTTCGTCGAAGTTGTGGCACGCGGGTCCCGGAGCCTCAGGCGAGCAGGGCGAGGGGACCCACAACACGCTACACTCCCGCAAC
The DNA here is from genome assembly GCF_977035675.1 of Penaeus japonicus. Lineage (NCBI taxonomy): Eukaryota > Metazoa > Arthropoda > Malacostraca > Decapoda > Penaeidae > Penaeus > Penaeus japonicus. Next base: position 28,016,777 of record NW_028234425.1, on the reverse strand, counting down.
TAATTAAATTGTTCCATAAAACCATTTTGCTTTTCAAAACATTTCGACATTTATGTCAAAAAGAGGAAATGGTGATGTCGTCATCCAATCACGATCACTGCCTGAGCCGCGGTTCTGATTTCTCTCTCTCTCTCGATTTTTCAACCAGATTCGCCTATAAATATACCTTACAGGGAAAAGCAGTGACAGCAGAACAAGAGCACCAGCAAAATCAGTCAATACTGCTGTTACTACTACTTGCCTTATTTTTGCTGATGAAAGCACCATTACTCATCATCATAAGTACTATTCGCCTCAATGACCCCCCCCCCCTAACAAAAAAAAAAAAAAAATCAAAACCAAACCATTGATGAAAAGAAATATCCACAAATAATAGTACGTCATAAGTATATATTTCTTAGACTCATCACACAAATACTCCCTTGGCAGAAAGGTTATATTTTATGCAGCAACGTTAATGGTCCCAAGAAAACCTGACAGCCAGACAGCCAACCGACCGAGACGAGACGAAAGCAGCCAGGACAAGTGAAGACAGCCACTAAACAGAGGGAAATAAATACATGACTCTTTTTGCTTTTCATGTTCTTTCTTTACCCGCCGTCTCCTATTCCTGATCTTTGGCTTTCTCCCTCTTATTCCAATTCTTCTCCCTTCTCCCTTCTCTACCCCCACGTCCACGTCCACCTCCACCTCCACCCTCACCTCCTCCTCCTCCTTGCATTGCTATAATTTCTCCTCCCTCTTTTCCTTCTCCTTTTTTACTCCACTCTTGCTTCCACTCCATCTTCATCTTTCTTTTAGTTCTAACATACTCACTCACTTGTCCTCATCCTCTTAACTGCTTCCCTTTCACTTAGAAAACTTTTTCTCTTTCTTTTTTTTCTGCATCTTCTCTCTCTCTCTCTCTCTCTCTCTCTCTCTCTCTCTCTCTCTCTCTCTCTCTCTCACATCTTTGCTTTTTTTTTTTTCCTTTTTTCTTTTCCTTCCAGCCATCTTGGTTTCACAGACGCGAAGTGCTAAGTGTCTGCCGCCTCCAGAAACTGACAGCAAAGGGAAAAAAGTGGAGGTAAGACTTACACATTCCTAGAGGCTATAATAAGAAAAAAAATATATCGGGAAGAGAAAGTATAAAAAAGGAGGGAGAGGAGTAGGAGGGAGGGAGGGAGGGAGGGAGGGAGGGAGGGAGGGAGGGAGGGAGGGAGGGGGGGGGGGGGGGGGGAGAGAGAGAGAGAGAGAGAGAGAGAGAGAGAGAGAGAGAGAGAGAGAGAGAGATGAAACAGAAGAAGAATCAGAAAGAAAGATACAGAGAAAGATCTAAGACAGAAAGAGATAGAAAAAGAGCTAGACACAGAAAAAAGAGCGGGAGGGAAAGAGGGAGAGGAAAGCAGAGGGAAAAGAAAATCCCGACGTCTTGCGGTCCGCGTGGGTCGCCATCCATGAAGCGCCGTTGCCTTCTTGAGGGCGCTTCCCTCACGATAAAGGCAGGGGGCATCGAGGGGGAAAGGGGAAGGAGGAAATGTGAGAGGAAGGAAAAATAAGTGGAAGCCCGAGCAGCAGCAGTGAGAATAAGGAGGAGGAGGAGGAGGAGGAGGAGGAGAAGGAGGAGGAAGATGAGGTGGAGACGTAGAATGAAACTGAGTAGAAGTAGAAGTAGAAGGAGAGAGACGAAGAGGAGGAGGAGGAGACGTCGAATGAAAATGGGTAGGAGGAGGAGTAGGAGAAAGAAGAGAATAAGAAACATGCGGAGTCATCCCAGCGTGGTTTCCCCGCCAGAGCAACGGCCTCAGGAAGGGACGGGTGACACGAGCAAGAGCTGCCCGGGTTTCTGCCTGCCACAAGACGTCACGAATTTCATTCGACTTTACACAACTTTAATCCTTGTGTATAAAATATCGCGGCAAGGAAATGTAATCCTCACTTTTCAAAATGCTGTATCATACTGTCAAGGATAATAAGTGTAGGTGGTGGTGGTTTTATTATCATTATCATCATTACCATTATCATCATCATCATCATCATCACGTAATGGCCATTGCCATCAACATCACATCACCGCTACTGCTCTCATCACATCATCATCACATCACCGTCATTGCCATCATCACCACTATTATCGCAACACCGTTATAGCCATCCTCATCAAAGGCATATCTTAAGAACACATTAAATAACATCTTTCACCATCTTAAGACAGTCAAGCCGCATGGGAAGTGAAACGTTTGTGATGGAGTCATGACATAAACAACTCCTATCTACCAGGGAACTTGCAACATCAATTTCACTTTGCCGAGATCGTGAGGGAAATCTCAGGCCGCATATGGCCTACTAAAAAAGTAGAAGAAAAAAGGGGAATCAAAGCAGGGGAGGGGGGGAGAGGGGGTTAGGGTTATAAGGAACGGAGGGGAAGAGGGTAGTGTATAAGAAGGATCAGAGACGGGGGGAGGGGGGAGAGGGTGGAGGAGAGCATTACACGATATCCAAACAAGGGTGAAAGGAAGACAGCAAGAGGATGAGGGGTTGGAGGAGTGGGGGGTGAAGGGGGTGAATGGGGGGGGGGAGAGTAGCATTATACGATAACCTAACAAGAGTGACAAAAAAGAGGGAAAAAAAAAATTGGGATGGATTAGAGCAGCTACGGAGGAAGGGGGTGAGAAGAGCCTTACACAATATCCACACAAGAAAAAAAGGAGAGAGAGAGAAGTTAAGTGAAGAGAAGAGAAGAGAAGAGGAGAGAGAGAAGAGAGAGGAGAGAAAGAGAAGCATATGCTGACGGAGTTTGAGTTACGCCCACCTCTCCCGCCCACCAACACCCCATCGGCGGGGGGACGCGCACGTGAACCGAGGCCCCGAGTGCGACGCCGTAATGCCATAAGGCCAAAGGCATCAAATATACAGCCCGCACGTCCCTCTC
>NW_028234425.1:28001366-28008866 GCF_977035675.1 Penaeus japonicus | reverse complement strand
CCAAGAATCCCTTCCCAGAAACGGAAGCCGGTTTAAGCTCAAAACACGGTTCTAAACGGCGACAACATTTTCCAAACAATGCAGCTTCTCTCTAAAATATAAAAGGTGTAGCCTACAATGGAAAAGTCAGAGTAATGCCGAGAAATGCTGACGACAAATTGTTTCTTCATGGTAAACGTGCGCCCTCTTTACAACTCCAAACTAAAATGTACAAAACTATCTAACTTTGGCATCGACAGACAACAAGTCTACGCAAAGCAATCCACGTTTTAATAACATGATGCCTCAGATCTCTCCTATTCCTCTTCCCCCCCGAGTCTCGAATCAGCGGGAATACTCTGGCTCATCTTTAAAACAGCAGCCTTTCCTTTACCCATTCACCCCATCCCCTACCATTCCCCCCACACCATGGTTTTCTCCATGTCCCTCCTTGACCACTTAGATAACATATGGCAACCCGGCCCCCCTCCGCTTCCAACGACCATATCTGTCGTAAACATCCATAAAAAAAACAATATGGTCGAGCGAACAGCCAGCCAAAGCAATAAGGTGCTTACACGGTCTGTAAATCACCATAAAAAGCCAATGGGATCATTCGGGCTGCGAAGGTGAACAAACGAGGATGCTTACAGTCAAAAAGGACTATATCACGCCTTCTTTATTTATCTACTTTTCTCCCGTCAAGTTCCGCCCGGCTTTAATCTATACTTTCGGTCTAATACATTATTTTAAGTCATTATTCACCAGCACTACATATTCGTTTAGCTAATATCTTGCCCGCTCAGGTTTAACTGGATTAATGCACCTTTTTGTATAGTACTTTCTATTCTCATTTGTGCGTCTCCCTTTAAAAATACTTCATGGTACAAACGACACTGCAGTCTGGCCAGCCGTGCCACTACGATGCACCATAGCCGGGCCTAATTGCCTAATTCTGCCCAGGTACAACGACACAATATCTTCCCTCACGTTTTCTCAGTGAACCAACTCTTCGCTACGATACTTCAATACAAGCTAAATTCTGCCGCCTAAAAAACAAACGGATATTCACCCGCCTAAAAACAAAAGAGAGAGAGAGAGAGAGAGAGAGAGAGAGAGAGAGAGAGAGAGAGAGAGAGAGAGAGAGAGAGAGAGAGAGAGAGAGAGAGAGAGAGAGAGAGAGACAGAGGAAAGACTTACATTTTTAAGGAACACCTTTACGGAATTACAGACGAAGCAAACGACGCCATCGTCCGCGCGGTAACGCACACAAGAGGGACCCACGCCACAAAATAAATAAACAGGCAAATGAATTTTAAAAATCGGTCACTCAATCAATACTGCGCCTCCTGTCTATCGGTGTCGCTTGCTCGGTGCAACATGTTATAAATGCATTCCATGTAAAGCTTTATCTTAAAATAAAAAAGGAAACGAAATCCATATATCCCCAACGAATACGCTCCCCCCTCAAGAAAAAAAGAAAAGAAAAGAAAAAGAAGAAAAAGAAATTGAACATTGAATACAGGCATAACAATAAAGACAAAGCACGTGAGGGGAGGAATGGGGGTGTGATCAGCGTCTGAACAAGGGCGCAAGGGACGAAGGGGGTGGGGCAGGGAAGAGGGAAGGGGGGGTGAAGCAAAAGAATGCTTCAAAAGAAGTATGGGAACGGAACAGGAGAGAAGGGGAGGGAAAGCGTAGAGGGAGGAAAAGAAAGGAAAACATGAATTTAAAAAAAATGGAGGAAGGAGGATACGGAACGAAAAAGAACGAGACGAGAACGACAAAAAAGAAACGAAAAAAGTCCGAAGAATAAAACAACGGATAGGGAAACTACAGAAGAAAAAGGGGATAGAGGAAAGAAAAGAGATTTGAAAATAAAAATAAAACGAAAATGATCAGTATTGTGTAAAGTATCCCTCACATTTAACGACTACGATTAGACACGCTGTAAATTGTTGCAATCACAAAAAAATATAATAAATAAAAAACTCTTCAAGTTGCCTGACCATATAATAGTCGCACAAAAATAACCAAGAGACGATTTCACAAGCCTCCGAAATTAAAACACACCGCTCCTAAACAGAACCAAAACACTACACTTACAGGGAGTACCTTGCGTGAATACAATACACTCTTACCAAGAACCATAATAAAAATATATCCTTTTAAAGAAATTAGCTACGATATTCACAAGGACGCAGACTAAAGCGTAGCCAATCCGTGCAAAAGAGTACACCAATCAGGAGACGAATTCTTCCCGGACGAACTGTGCTCGACGCCATTGACTCCCCCCCCCCTTTCCCTTCCCCTTTTATTTTCCCTTTCCTCCTCCCCCTCCTTCCCGTTCACTTCCCCTACCCCTTTCTTCGTCCCATCCCCTTTCCTCCAACACCCTCAACTTTCCTCCCTTTGATTTGGCTCCGTCAACATGGAGGAAGAAGGGATATGGTAGAAATGAGAGGAAAAGACGGGAGGGAAAGAGAAAGAGTGAGAGGGAGAAGGAGAAAGAAAATGAGAGGGAGGGAGAGAGAGAGGAAGATGATGAGAAAGAAAGAGAGAGAGAGAGAGAGACAGATAGATATATAGATAGATATATATAGAGAGAGAGAAAGAAAGAGAGAGAGAGTGAGAGATAGATAGAAAGAGAGAGAGAGAGTGAGAGAGAGATAGATAGAGAGAGAGAGAAAGAGAGAAGAGAGAAACAGACAGACAGAGAGAGAGAGAAAGAGAGAGAGAGAGAGAGAGAGAGAGAGAGAGAGAGAGAGAGAGAGAGAGAGAGAGAGAGAGAGAGAGAGAGAGAGAGAGAGAGAGAGAGAAGGGGAGGGGTGGTGCAGCAAAGATCAAAAATGGCTTGAAAGGCGCCGAGGAGGGGAAATGAGTGAACATGAATAAATCATCGACGAGTGTGTGGCTCCGGCAAGGAAACGAATGGAATCGCCGGATAATTGGAAAGAAGAAAAATCAGAAGATGAAAAAAAAATACTCGAGCGTTCAAAGATAGCGAAGGGGGGGGGGTGCAAAATATGATATGGGGTATTTTTTTAAATTTTCTGTAAAACGGAAAATGATTTCGAAAAGAAGCAAAAATCTAACACGCAATGGGTGAATTGCGGTAGGTTTAATAATAAAGAGAGAGAGAGAGAGAGAGAGAGAGAGAGAGAGAGAGAGAGAGAGAGAGAGAGAGAGAGAGAGAGAGAGAGAGAGAGAGAGAGAGAGAGAGAGGTCAAACTGAGAAGCAAGAGTAATAGAGAGGAGGGCAGGGGGAGGCATGTGGTGACCCCGGGGAGCAGTTAACCCTGAGGCAAACTACCGGAGAGGAATGATGGCCGACATGAATCATCACTCCAAGCCACGGGGACCCACTCCACTCCGCCACGCCTTAACTCCACCCAAACTCATCTTCACTCTACTCCGCCACGCCACGCCGCGACGCAACCCAACCTCGCCCTCGTTTTATCTACATATGTCGTCCTGACCATGTCTTACCATGACTGGCCTCTATCCTTCCTGCCATACCCTAACTCGACCCTACCTACCATACCTTCCCTCCATTCAACCAAACCTCTCCTTCCTTCCCTTCATTCTCAATTCTATTATACCCTCACTTCAACCTATAACTTCACTTCATCCTTTCTACCGCATCCTTACTCTACCTTAGCCTCCACACCCCCACTTCATACTACCCACCACACCCTCACTTCACTCTTCCCCAAACACCCTCACTTCACCCTACTTACCACACCCTCACTTCACACTACCCACCACACCCTCACTTCACACTACCCACCACACCCTCACTTCACACTACCCACCACACCCTCACTTCACACTACCCACCACACCCTCACTTCGCCCTACCTACCACACTCTCACTCCACCCTAACTACCACACCCTCACTTCACCCTACCTTCCACACCCTCACTTCTCACTACCTACCGCACCCTCACTTCACCCTACCTACCACACCCTCACTTCACCCTACCTACCACACCCTCACTCCACCCTAGCTACCGCACCTTTCCCACGACATGTCCTCCGCCGCCCTCCCCTTCCCTATATTTTAAGCCCCGCATCATAAGCCGCTCAGAACACACGCGTCTTGATTCGTTTAAGAAGCCTAACTTATGCTGATACCCGACGGAACACATACAGAAGAGGAAGAGAGGAGGGAGAGAGGATGAAGGGAGGATGAGGGGGAAGGGGGAGGGGGGGATCAGGGGGAGGACGGGAGGAAGAGGAGGAGGAGGAGGAGGAGAGGTAGTGGGAGAGGGGTTGGGAAGGAGGGAGGAGGAGGTGTGGGAGGGAGGAGGAGGTGAGGAAGGGAGGAGGAGGTGAGGCAGAAGGAGGAAAGGGAGAAGGGAGGGAAGGAGGGGAAGGAGGGAAAGGAAGGGGAGGGGAGGGGAGGGGAGACAGCAGGAGGAGAGCATATAGGAGGATAGGGGAAGAGAAGCTTTGCTAAAAGGGGATATGTACATGGAAGGCGGGATAAATAAAGGGAGGAAGAAGGGGTAGAGATTCGAGGAAATGGGTATAGGACAGGAAGGGGAGAGTGGAGTGAATGAAAAAAAGAGTAGAGAGAGAGAGAGAGAGAGAGAGAGAGAGAGAGAGAGAGAGAGAGAGAGAGAGAGAGAGAGAGAGAGAGAGAGAGAGGAGAGAGATAAAATGAAACGAAGATGTAGAAAATACAACTAGGCAAAGGGAGAGGAGAGAAGAGGGAGGAAAAGAAGAGAAAAGAGAAGATAAGTATGAGAGAGAGAGAGAGAATGGCAGGGACAGCGCCCCAGGGGAAGCAGAGCGAGGTAATGGGCACCACCTGTTGTATACAGTGGCGGGGGACAGCCACGAATACCAAACACGGCGGCCCGACGGCATAGAGTCCCCGGGCGCCCAGCTTATGGGACAACAACGCCGAGCTCGCATTTATTGTGTTATTTCTGATATTCGCGGCATGACGGGGTTGGGGGAGTAGGGGGCGAAGAGGGGTTGGGGGAGTAGGGGGGTGAAGAGGGGGCTAGGGGAGTAGGGGGTGTGTGAAGAGGGGGTTGGGGGAGTAGGGGGGCGAAGAGGGGGTTTGGAGAAGTAGGGGGGGGGCTTAGAGTATAGGACTGAGGAAACAGAAGAGGTCTAATGAAGGAAAAGAAACGGATAGCAGAGGAGAGGGGGAGAGGAGGAGAGGAGGAGAAGAGGAGAGGAGGAGAAGAGGAGAAGAGGAGAGGAGGAGAAGAGGAGAGGAGGAGAAGAGGAGAGGAGAGAGAAGAGAAGAAAGAGGAACGAATAGAGAAGAGACAATAGATAAGAGAGGAGAGGAGCGAAGAAAGAATAGAGAAGAGATGGGAGAGGAAAGAATAGAGGAGAGAGAATGAAGAATAGAGATTAGAGAATATAGAAGAAAGGAAAGAAGAGATAAGAGAGAAGCGAGAAAAGAGAAGAAAGAGAGGGAGGGAAGAAGAGAGACCAAAACTATACGAAAATGCCGAAGACAAAACAAGCAAGATGAAAGAGCATAAAAATGACGAGAAAGAGTTAGAAGACAACGAAGAGAACTCAACGAACGGGGAGTAAAAGAAACCAGAATAAATGTGAGAAAGGGAGGGAGAAGAAAAGAGAACCCGAAGCCACGAGTTTCAGAAACGACCTTTAAAAGAATGAGTAAACGAAATGAGGAGAGACGGGGGAGAGAAAAGAAGAAGAAAAATGAGGCCATGAATGGTGAAGGACAGAGCGAAAAAGAGAAAAAGAATCGCGGTTAAATTTCGAAAAGAAGATAGAGAGAGAGAGATAAAGGATGATGGAGAAGGCAATGGTGATGATTAAATGACTGATAACAGAGACAATGGTTTTAATAAGGATGGGTCTGATAACACGGGAGTTAAGAGGAAAAGAAATGAGGATGAATGCGGGTTGTGAAGAAAATGAGAGTACATAGGGGAGGATAGAAGAAGTCAGAATAATAACAATAATAAAATAATTATAAAAACAATGATAATGATGAAGAAAATAATAATAATAATAATAAGATTATAATAATAGCAATAAGAGAAAGAAGTCGTTGGAGGAGGAGGAGGAGGAGGAGTACGAGAAGGAAGAGAAGGAGGGGGGAGGAGATAAAAGGAAGAGGATGTGAATGAGGAGCATCCGTCGAGGAGAGACGAGGGGGCCGAGAATCTTGCTCACAGAAACGAACGGTAAAAAAGGAAAAAAAAAGGGAGGAAATCGGGAAGACAGAGAACAGCAAACTGCCCGTTAGTCCGTTCTCTTAAAAGCCTTTATATAATCAAGTTTTAGAAAACCATATTTACATTTAATTATATTTCATTACTAGTGAGCCAACGTTTGCTCTGGAACTACTAAGAGCCGATGTGTGTTTGCGTGGGAGAGTGAGAGAAAGAAAGAAAAAAAAAATGAGTGGGACGAGAGTAAGGGAACGAAAGAGAGAGAAAGGGAACGAGAGAGAGAGAGAGAGAGAGAGAGAGAGAGAGAGAGAGAGAGAGAGAGAGAGAGAGAGAGAGAGAGAGAGAGAGAGAGAGAGAGAGAGAGAGAGAGAGAGAGAGAGAGAGAGAGAGAGAGAGGGAGAGGGAAATGCGTGGGGGATGTAAGTGATGAGTGAGACATGAAAGTGAGACATCGAGAGAGTTAAAGGTGATGGGAAAGAAAAGGAAAGGAAACGAAATGAAACGAAATGAAATGAAATGAAATGAAAGGAGGGGAGAGGAGAGGAGAGGAGGGGATAGGAGAGGAGAAGAGAGGAAAGGAGAAGAAAGGAGAGGAAAGGAAAGAAGAGGAGAGGAAAGGAGAGGGAGGGAAAGGAAGAAAATAAGAGGATAGGAGTGTGTATGCGCGCGCGTGCGCTAATATACGCTACAGAGCAGCGAGTGTGATATTGACTGCCTACACCAACAGGTAACGGCGCACACACGGCCAGGTACACATAGGCCCTCGATCATCGCGCATCCCTCTGCCCTCACGACCACACATATATGAAAAGCAAACAATGATATTGGCAGAGCGGGGAACATCCTGCCTCCAATGCGCACATCACATGCTTTTTAATGAATGCAGAGACTCTTCTTTTCTTTTCTCCTCTCCTTCTATCTTTATCTCTAATCCCCCCCCCCCAGTCCCAGGAAGAAGGCGAATCTCATCGAGTGTATCGGAGTGAAAAGATCCCTCAGTCAACCAGACTTGCAATACGCTGTTTGATGAACATATTTATTTCGGCGGCGCAACCTCCTCTCCAGGCATGTGTTACACGCTGCCTTTCCGCTTGAGGTGGGGAGGAGGGGGGGGGGGGGGGGGGGGGGGGGGGGGGGGGGGGGGGGAGGAGGAGGAGGAGGAGGAGGAGGAGGAGGAGGAGGAGGAGGGGGGAAGAGGGCCAAGAGGAGGAGAAGGAGATGAAAGAGGAGGAGTAGGCGGGGGAAAAGGGCAAGGAAAAGAAAAAGGAGGAGGTGAATGGGGGGGGAGAAGGAGGAGGAGGTGAATAGGGGGGGAGGAGAAGAAGAAGGAGGAGGAGGAGGAGG
>NW_028234425.1:27986366-27996366 GCF_977035675.1 Penaeus japonicus | reverse complement strand
TCAGAGATCCTGGGAGTATCTTGGGACGCTTTTCCCTTCAAATGGATTCCTTTTATCTGTGGCTTGGGGAGAGAGAGGAGGGGCGGGGGCGGGGGTGGGCGTGGGATCGCGTCTGACTCCAGGTGTTAAAACAACTTTTTGGAATCTCTCTTGCGAAAGAAACTCCTGATATAATCCTCAACTCTGCCCTTAGCCACCGACCTCACTCTTCCGCTCCCCATCCCCCTCCCCCTCTCCCTTCCCTTCCCTTCCCTTCCCCTCCCTACCCCACCACTTCTCTCTTCTTCTCTCTATCTCTTCCCTTCCTTCCAATCACCACCTCTTCCCTCTCCTCCAATCCTCACCTCTTTCCTTCCCTCCAATCCCCAACTTCTTTCCTTCCCGCCCCTCCAATCCCCAACTTCTTTCCTTCCCTCCCCTCCAATCCCCAACTTCTTTCCTTCCCTCCCCTCCAATCCCCAACTTCTTTCCTTCCCTCCCCTCCAATCCCCAACTTCTTTCCTTCCCTCCCCTCCAATCCCCAACTTCTTTTCTTCCCTACCCTCCTATCCCCAATTTCTTTCCTTCCCTATCCTCCAATCCCCAACTTCTTTCCTTCCCTCCAATCCCCATCTCTTTCCTTCCCTCTAATCCCCAATTTCTTTCCTTCCCTCCAATCCCCACCTCTTCCCTTCCCTCCAATCCCCATCTTCTTTCCTTCCCTCCAATCCCCACCTCTTTAATTCCCTCCAATCCCCATCTCTTTCCTTCCCTCCAATCCCCAACTTCTTTCCTTCCCTCCAATCCCCAACTTTTTTCCTTCCCTCCAATCCCCACCTCTTCCCTCCCCTCCAATCCCCAACTTCTTTCCTTCCCTCCAATCTCCACCTCTTTAATTCTCTCCAATCCCCACCTCTTCCCTTCCCTCCAATCCCCACCTCTTCCTTCCCATTCCACCTTTCTTCCCTCCAATCCCACTTCTTTCCTTCCCTCAATCCATCTTTTCCTTCCAATCCTCCTACCTCTCTACTTTCCTTCCCTCCAATCCCCACTCTTTCCTTCCTCAATCCCCACTCTTCCTTCCCTCCAATCCCCCTCTTTCTTCTCCAATCCCACTCTTTCCTTCCCTCCAATCCCTCTTTCCTTCCCTCCAATCCCACTTTCTCCTCCAATCCCACTCTTTCTTCCCTCAATCCCACCTCTTCCTTCCCCACCTCTTCCTCCCCAATCCCACCTCTTCCCTTCCTCCAATCCCCACTTCTTTCCTTCCCCAATCCCCACCCTTCTTCCCTCAATCCCAATCCAAATCCCCACCTCTTCCCTTCCCTCCAATCCCCACCTCTTTCCTTCCCTCCAATCCCCAACTTAATTCCTTCTCTCCAATCCCCACCTCTTTCCTTTCCTCCAATCAGCACCTCTTTCTTTCCCTCCAATCCCCATCTCTTCCCTTCCCTCCAATCCCCACCTCTTTCCTTCCCTCCAATCCCCATCTCTTTCCTTCCCTCCAATCCCCACCTCTTCCTTCCCTCCAATCCCTCTTCCTTCCTCACACCATTTCTTTCCCCACAATCCACTTTCTTCCCTCCAATCCCACCTCTTCCTTCCTCCAATCCCCACTCTTCTTCCTCCAATCCCCACTTCCTTCCCTCCAATCCCCATCTCTTTCCTTCCCTCCAATCCCATCTTTCCTTCCTCCAATCCCTTTCCTTCCCTCCAATCCCCACTCTTTCTTTCCCTCCAATCCCCACCTCTTCCTTCCCTCCAATCCCCACCTCTTCCCTTCCCTTCAATCCACCTTTCCTTCCCTCCATCCCCACCTCTTCCTCCTCCCCAATCCCCACCTCTTTCCTTCCCTCCAATCACCAACTTTCCTTCCCTCCAATCCCCACCTCTTCCCTTCCCTCCAATCCCCACCTCTTTCCTTCCCCCCAATCCCCACCTCTTCCTTCCTCCAATTCCCCCCTCTTTCCTTCCTTCCAATCTCCACCTCTTCCCTTCCCTCCAATCCCCAACTTCTTTCCTTCCCTCCAATCCCCACCTCTTCCCTTCCCTCCAATCCCCATCTCTTCCCTTCCCTCCAATCCCCACCTCTTTCCTTCCCTCCAATCCCCACCTCTTTCCTTCCCTCCAATCCCCACCTCTTTCCTTCCCTCCAATCCCCACCTCTTTCCTTCCCTCCAATCCCCACCTCTTTCCTTCCCTCCAATCCCCACCTCTTTCCTTCCCTCCAATCCCCACCTCTTCCCTTCCCTCCAATCCCCACCTCTTTCCTTCCCTCCAATCCCCACCTCTTTCCTTCCTCCATCCCATCTTCCTTCCCTCCAATCCACCTCTTTCCCTCCAATCCCTCTCCCTTCCTCCAATCCCCCTCTTTCCTTCCCTCCAATCCCCCTTTCTTCCAATCCACCCTTTCCTTCCTCAATCCCCACCTCTTTCCTTCCCCCATATCCCACCTCTTTCTCTCCTCCAACACTCTTTCCTTCCCTCCAATCCCCACCTCTTCCCTCCCCCCCAATCCCCACCTCTTTCCTTCCCTCCAATCCCCACCTCTTTCCTTCCCTCCAATCCCCTCTTTAACTCCCTCCAATCCCCACCTCTTTCCCTCCCTCCAATCCCCATCTCTTCCCTTCCCTCCAATCCCCACCTCTTTCTTCCCACCTCCTCCAATCCCCAATCTCCATCAATCCCCTTCCCTCCAATCCACCTTCTTCCTCCCACAATCCCCCACTCTTTTTGCCTTCCTCATCCCCACCTCTTTCTTCCCTCCAATCCCCACCTTTCCTTCCTCCAATCTCCACCTCTTCCCTTCCCTCCAATCCCCATCTCTTCCCTTCCCTCCAATCCCCACCTCTTTCCTTCCCTCCAATCCCCACCTCTTCCCTTCCCTCCCATCCCCTCCTCTTCCCTTCCCTCCAATCCCCATCCTCCCAATCCCACCTCTTTCCTTCCCATCCCCCCTTTTCCCCCATCCACCTTTCAAACCTTCCTCCCAATCCCCACCTCTTTTCCTAAATCCCCCCCTCTTTTCCTTCCAATCCCCCTCTCTTCATCCCTCCAATCCACCTCTTCTTCCCAAACCCCCTTTATCCCATCCCCACCATTTTTCCTCCAATCCCCAACCATCCACCTAATCCCATCCCTTTCAATCCCCAACATTATCTTCCCAACCCCCTTCACCTCAATCCTTTCCCCCCCTCCAACACCTCTTTCCTTCCCTCCACTCCCCCAATCCCACCTTCCTTCCAAAACCTCCATCCCCACCTTTCCTTCCCTCAATCCCACCCCCCAACCCCCCTCTTTTCCTCCCCTCAATCCCCACCCTTTCCCTCCAATCCACCCCTTTCCTCCCCCCATCCCCTCCTTTTCCTTCCCTCCCACTTTCCCCCTCTTTCCCCCTCCAATTCCCAGCTCCATCCAATCCCCTTCCCTCCAATCCCCACCTCTTCCCTTCCCTCCAATCCCCACCTCTTCCCTTCCCTCCAATCCCCACCTCTTCCCTTCCCTCCAATCCCCACCTCTTTCCTTCCCTCCAATCCCCACCTCTTTCCTTCCCTCCAATCCCCAACTTCTTTCCTTCCCTCCAATCCCCACCTCTTTCCTTCCCTCCAATCCCCAACTTCTTTCCTTCCCTCCAATCCCCACCTCTTTCCTTCCCTCCAATCCCCACCTCTTTCCTTCCCTCCAATCCCCACCTCTTTCCTTCCCTCCAATCCCCACCTCTTTCCCTCCCTCCAATCCCCACCTCTTTCCTTCCCTCCAATCCCCACCTCTTTCCTTCCCTCCAATCCCCACCTCTTTCCTTCCCTCCAATCCCCACCTCTTTCCTTCCCTCCAATCCCCACCTCTTCCCTTCCCTCCAATCCCCATCTCTTCCCTTCCCTCCAATCCCCACCTCTTTCCTTCCCTCCAATCCCCACCTCCTCTCTCCTCTCCTCTCCTCCACTCCCCACCCCTCCTCTCTCTTCCCTCCCTCTCCCCGGGTACACCTCCCCCACCTGCCTCCCCAGTTGCTTCTTCAGCCCTGCTTTAATCCCCAGCTTAGTTACTCATATCCCCAAGAAATAAATCCCGAAAACATTTTTTTTCAATTCCCTTTAAAAGATCAGCTGACGAAATTATGCATCACCGCCGAAGACCCTTTGTTGGCAAGGGTTTACTGAGCGATCACCGTGCAACTCCTGCGCACTTTGTCGGTTTACAAAAAAAGGGAAAGAATAAAAAAAAAACGCGGCTATTGCAAGCGGAATGCACAAAAGCAGCGAGCGGGAATACTGAAAAAAAAGAAAATGGTTACACTAAAACCTCAACCTCACTCTTCCCCAATCCTATCCCCACGCATCATTTCCCTCCCTCCCTCCCTCCCTCCCCACCCTCACTCAAAAAACAAAACGTTTCTTTAGGTTCCATTCATGCATCATGGATTCCGATATTTCATTATCTGATTCGTTCCCGCACACCTCTCGCTGCCGGTCCCACCGACGGTGTCCTGCCTCCTTCCTTCTATCCTTCCAGCTTGCCTGCCTCCCTCTTTCTTTCCCTCCACCCTCCCTTCCTTCCTCCTTCCCTCTACCCTACCACCTTCCCTCCATTCCTCCCCCTTTTCCACCTTCCCTCATCCCCTCCAATCTCTGTCCCTCCGTCCCTCCCTCACTTCTTCTTTTTCTTTTCTTTCTCTATCTCTCCCTCTCTTTATTTCTCTCTCTCTCTCTCTCTCTCTCTCTCTCTCTCTCTCTCTCTCTCTCTATATATATATATATATATATATATATATATATATATATATATCTCTCTCTCTCGATATATATCTCCTATATATCGATTATCTCTATATATCTCTTCTCTCTCTTATCTATATATATATATATATATATCCCTCTCTCTCTCGATATATCTCTATCTCCCTCCCTCTCTCTCTCGATATATCTCTATCTCCCTCTCTCTCTCTCTCGATCTATCTCTATCTCCCTCTCTCCCAGCCACCCTCCCTCCCTACTTCCCTCCCCCCACTTTGACCTCCCTTCTTTCTTTCTTCCCTTTTTCCTCTCCTTCCATCATTGCTACCCCTTACCTCCATACCCCTTCCTCTTTCCCTCCACTCACCCCCCACCTCCCTCTCCCTTCCCTCCGTCCGTCACGTCGTTATCCAGCAATTGCAACTCAACTCAGTGGTTACTGTTCGAAGCGCGTTCCCCCTCAGTGGAAGGCCCCCTATATCCAATCAGTCCCGCCAACTGATACAATCCCTTTTTATCTGACTCTATTAAAGACTGCTACTCTCTCCGCTGTGTCCTTCTGCCCGCTCTCTGCCAAGAGTCTGGGGATCCTTCGCTCCGTGCCTTTCCCTTCCTACTTTCCTTCATTTTTTTTCTAGCTATATTCCACATTCCACATTCCCTCCCTCCCTCCCTCCCTTCCTCCCTCTCACTTACTCACTCACTCTCTCTCACTATTAATCTCTGTCGTTATCTTTTCAAATTATTCTCTCTAAAAAAAAATCTTTCCTTTTCTATCTCCAGGGTGAAAGAGGAGGAGGAGGAGGAGGAGGAGGAGGAGGAGGAGGAGGAGGAGGAGAAGTAGGAGGAGGAGGGGAGAGGTGAGAGGAAGAGAAGGAAGAGGTGAGAGGAAGGAGAGGAGGGAGGGAGGGAGGAAGAGAAGGAAGAGGAGAAAGAGAAAGAGAAGAGGAGAAAGAGAGAGAGAGAGACAGAGAGAGAGAGAGAGAGAGAGAGAGAGAGAGAGAGAGAGAGAGAGAGAGAGAGAGAGAGAGAGAGAGAGAGAGAGAGAGAGAGAGAGAGAGAGAGAGAGAGAGAAAGGGGCAACCTCAACGAGGGTGAGATTTGCAACCCAGGACCTAATCTCTAAATCCCTTTTTAACCCGTGTGAGGGAAATGGGCGAGCCGGCCGAAGGGGAGGGGAAACGGTGAAAAAAAATATATTAATAAAATTAAAACCGTTCTTTCTTTCGGACTAGGCAATACGAAGGGTACTGCAATAATGAAAGTAACATACGTGAGTACCCGACTTAGTTCCGTTTAAGCACTATCTTAAAGTCTCCTTCTTCCTCTTTGGAAAGAGTCGCGTCAACCCTTTCACTTCTTACAAGTAAAGCGAAAGATAAAAAAAAGTGTCCTGCGGTTCCCCGGATGGCACTGAGACCCTACAATCAAGGCGCGACGCAGTTCCATGAAACTTTAATGGGATTCAGGGTACGTTCATTACCACTCGCCACTTTGCACCTTCCTCGTTTTCCCCATCGATTAGCAAACGAAAAGAATTTCAATACGACTTGAACAACTCTCCTTATTTCCCGCGCCCTCCTGCGCCTCGCTCCATTCACTATCATCCAAAGATAATGGCTTTAATCTCTCCATAGAACACATTGGAACTTATCAGCCATTATCAGCACATGTGTCGGCACCTCCTTCGCTCGCGGTCTTTACTCTTTTGCAAATTACTTTTATTTTTCCTTAATTTCGTATGCCTCTCCTTTCCCTCGTCCCTTTAGACCCTTTCCATCCAAATCTATGTTATTATGTGATTACCTATAATCACCTTTATTCATAAGTGTCTTTTTCCTATCATGCTCGGGGGCAATCTACTCTGAACATTAATTTACGGCATTTTTTTTCTCGGCAATTTTGCAAGAGGCACCGAGATCAGCTGCCCTTTTTATACTCCAATTTACATTTGCCAATCAAGAGTCCTCGACAGCGCTGACAGCTACCTCGAAACTTATTAAATTCCTTTTCATCTTTAAATTAAATCCTTACTGCCGCCGCCGCCCTCTCCTATCCACATCATCTTGCTTATCTTGCAATTGCCCCTGCAAGTGAATCTGGTCAAGTCCTTCTGCTTCCAGTGTAGGTGCCTTGTCGACCCCCCCCTCCCCCCCCACTTCCCTTCTCTCTCCTCAGGACCTCATAGGATTCGAGTTCTTAGCCCTTTTATCGTATTATATTCTGTACATGTGCGTGTACGTGAGCGTTTTTCCACCCTTTATATAGCACGTCACTTTCTATCCTTTCCTACTATCTCCTTTGTTATGGTTTTGAGTTTCTTCTCTCTTTCCATCCCTCCGTTTTCTTCCTCCCTTCATCCACATCCTGCTCTGTCCTGACATCCGTCATCCGTCATCCCCTCAGTCTCTTTGTTCCGGATTAGGAGTTCTGGTTCTGAATTTCGCCCCGAGCGAGTAGCGCCGCCATGCGACGTGGCCTCCTTTTCCCTTCATGGATGTCGAGTATTCTGTCTAGTCAGTCTGTGTGTCAGTCTGTCTATCTGCATATAAGCTGCTAGCACGCGAGTCTAATCGGAGGACGAGGACGACCGCCGTTCCGCGGGTAATTAGTCTGGCTCGGGATGGAAGGCAACATATGCCCTCCTCAGTCAATCTGCAAGGTCAGGTACTCCCACATGTCACGCGGAGCTACACTGACATAGCCGAACCTACCCCTCCCCACTCCCTGTCACCTACCCCCTCCTCGTTTCCACTTGCTGTGTCCCCTCCCTCGCCCCTTATTCCCCCTACCATACCCCCTACCCCTCCCTCGAGACTGTCAACGAAGTATATGCAAAACGACGCCGATAAATTCAAAAGCATGGTTCTAACTGCCATTACAGACACAATCATTTGCCGAGTTGTGGTTACGTGGCCGCGGACTCGGTGATGGTGTCCTATGTGGTGGTGAGTGTAGTGCGGATGGTATACCGGATGACACGAAGGACGGGTTAAAACAAAAAAAAATCTAGTACGGATGACAAAACTGGATGACACGTAAAACGGATAAAAATATGTAACGCGGAGGACAAAGATGGGATTGCATGAAGGTGCTGAATCCGGTAGTCCTTAGTGATGACTCTGGGTGATGAGAGCGATGACTCGGAACGGCGTGGTGGTGAGGAAGGTGAAGGACGGAGGGCGGTGGTAGGCGAGTGGTGGTGACGGTGGCGCGGGGTGTCGGTGCTATGGCTGCCGAGTATGACCAGCCTCCTCTGTTAAAGTAGACCGCACGACTTCCCCGCCCGCACGACTTCCCCGCCCGCGCGCCCACCTCCAGCCTCACCGCCTGCGCGTGAGTACGTGAGGAATGAAAAGAGGGCGAGAGAAAATGGGAAAATAGAAAGTAGGATGGGATAGAAGGGGAGATAGATAGTAGAAGAGAACAGGAAGATATGAGAGCGAAGGGGGAGGGGTGGTGAGAGAGAATACAAAAAGAGAAGAGAAGAAACGATTGAGAGGGGAAAATTAAAGGGCAATGAAAACGAGAGGTTACAGAGAGTGAGAAAGAGAGAGAGAGAGAGAGAGAGAGAGAGAGAGAGAGAGAGAGAGAGAGAGAGAGAGAGAGAGAGAGAGAGAGAGAGAGAGGGAGAGAGAAGAGAGAGAGAGAGAGAGAGAGAGAGAGAGAGAGAGAAGAGAGAAGAAAGAGAGAGAGAGAGAGAGAGAGAGAGAGAGAGAGAGAGAGAGAGAGAGAGAGAGAGAGAGAGAGAGAGAGAGAAAGAGAAAAAGAGAGAAAATACGCTGATAACAATAACTAAAATATAGTAGTTTTTCACGATCATAATGGTATAAGCAATATCTACGTTTGGTTTTGATAATGAGAATAACAACAACATTAACAAAAAATAAAAATAAAAAACAAAAAACAACAATCATCAGAAAAAATAGTAAATACGATAAAAAGAAAAAAACTACTAATCAAAATTGCAAAACGAATTAAACAAATCAGAAGGAGAGATAAACAAATTAATCAGGAATGTATTTCACACTCCCCTCCTGTTAGCAGGAACGGGAATATCCTTCCCATCCCCAACGCCCTCCTCCCCAATCCCCTCCCCTTCCCTCACAGCCCATAGTAGGTCCCTCCTGCATTCATAATCCTATTTTCACCCTCACATTTTACATGGTTAGGGCTGCCTCACACTACTCTTATTACAACCTGTCCTCATAGTATTCGTTCTGTTTCACGTCCCTATTGGACTCGGCATCACTGTTATTATCATTTATCTATCTAATATCTATACCGTTATAATCGCCCTCCCTCCCTTTACCTTAACCGAATGGCGATATTCTCATAATAAATGCTCCAACGTCCGCCCTTCTGGAACCAGCTCTCCCGATAGCCTTCGACAACCCCCTTTCTTTACCATTAACGCCTTTTAACATGGTCCTCCTAATGCCCTTCCCTACCACTGACGTGTTCCTGTTTTCTCCGACCCTTAAACGCTCAACATTATTCATTCCTGCATAGATTACAATGATCATTTAGTTCTTGGCCCGAGATTTGCCCACGCATGCGACTCGGTCTATCTTTATTCATACACTTCTCCATATACTTTATTATCCCTCCCCGTGCCCTTTCCTACAACATGACTAACCATTTTTTTTCAATTTCTGACCTACATTTTATTACCTTTTTAAAAATGTTAAATGTTTTTTTTTGTTTTAATTATCATTACTGTTATTATTATTATTTCAATTTTCGTTTTCTCTACTTTCCCTTCTTCCTGCCCCCTTTTCCTTAGGCTCACCTAATGCCCGACTTCCATTACCCTTGCTTCCTATTTTTTTCCCTTGTCTCTCTTTTAGCTCAACTTCAATATTCACTCTTATTGACTTTGTAGCTTGCTCTCCGCACTACATTTTACCTATGACGCTTCATTCTCATAAGCTTCCTCTTATTTCATATTTACCAATTCTTTCGCACTCGCTCTGCCCAATTAACGTCCTTTCCTCACTTCCACTCAAAGGCAAAAGGGACTGCCAATAATCATGCCTTTCTACCCTCATCCACCTCGCCCTTTTTCCAGCTTTCCCTCTCTCCCGTACGCCTCTATATGCATCTAATTCGCAAAATCGTTAAATCCAATATATTAAAACCCGACAATAATGTATCAAACCCGCGCAATATAGTCAATCCGACTATAAAAGATAAGGGGAGGAGCTTTTACTACTTTAGTCCCGCATGATTTTCAAACACTGGTTGGAAATTCACTATAATTCTTCCACCCCCTAAGGGATGTCAAA
>NW_028234425.1:27956366-27961366 GCF_977035675.1 Penaeus japonicus | reverse complement strand
TTTCTCTCATCCCCTCGCTCTTTTTAATTCTATCCCACTCGTCTATCTAGCTCTTCTTTCTCCTCTCTTTGTCTTCTCTTACTTGGGTTCCTTTCTCTCTTCCTTTTCCATCTGCCTCTGCCCCCCCTCTCTCTCCCTCTCCCTCTCCCTCTCCCTCTATCCCTCTCTCTCTCTCTCTTGACGATGCCCGCACATTCCCAGGCTTTCAAACACGAGTGGTAAAACTGGTTCATTTGCTAAAGTTTAGACGGAGCAGCGAAGAAAATAGGATAAAAGTACGAGGGCAAAGAAAAAAAATAATAATAATAAAGAAAGAAAGAAAGAGAGAGAGAGAGAGAGAGAGAGAGAGAGAGAGAGAGAGAGAGAGAGAGAGAGAGAGAGAGAGAGAGAGAGAGAGAGAGAGAGAGAGAGAGAGAGAGAGAGAGAGAGAGAGAGAGAGAGAGAAAGAGAGAAAGAAAGAGACAGACAGAGAGGGAGAGTAAAAGAGGATGAACCAGAAAAAAAAACTTTGGGAAAGTGAATGCGGGAAATGAAAACACGGTAAGCAAAAGAAGAGAAAAAAGGGGAACCAATTAAGAGAATCGTTAAGAACGCCCGTGATTACTCCCTTCCCATTCACAAAAAAACAATAACAGGCTTTTCCTGCATTTCAACAACCTTACTTTCTTCCACATTCCTCTTTCTCACGTTCGTTTCCTCTTTTCTACTAATCGTCACCATTATTTTCTATCCCCTTTGCTCTTCCTCTTCTTCTGTGTCCTCTCTTCCTCTCCTTCTTCTTCCGTTTCCTCTCTTCCTCTCCTTCTTCCGTCTCCTCTTTGTCCTTCTCGCCTTTCTATTCCTCTTCCGTTTCCTCTCTTCCTCTCCATCTTCCGTCTCCTCTTTGTCCTTCTCGCCTTTCTATTCCTCTTCCTCTTCCTTTTATCCCTTCTCCTCCCCCCTCATTCCAATACCTCGGCTCCACCTTGTAAACACATACGCGTTCCCTCTTCAGGAAGTGAAAAGTCGTATTCATCTCTCCAGTCCGAAGACACAAAGCTCAAATTCTTTACAGTTGCCTTGAAGAAGCCGCGGGGAGACACTAGCGCCCCCTCCCCCTCCCCTCCTCCCCTCCCCTCTTCAATATCTTGGAGTGTGGATATAACAGTTTTACAGCCCGATTGCCGGCGAGAGCGGTGCTCGCTGCTGCACCGTCAGCTCCTGGCCAGGAATTAAGAAAAATAAATCAAACACTTGGGATGCTTGCGAACATGTATGAACTGTAATTTTCACGCGTGGGGTAAATCGAGCACACAGTCAGACACACGGACACACACACACCGAAACACACACGGACGGACGGACACACACACACACATACACACATAAATACATACACACACACACACACATACACACACACACACACATACATACACACACACACACTCAAACACTGACACAGACCCACGCACCCTAACTTATTTACTAATTATAAAACGAAACTATGCAAGGCGAACAGAAAGAGGGAATGGAAAAGAAAAACGAAGAAGACATAAAGGCAACGGAGGGATGGGATGGGAGGAGGAGGGAGGGGGGAAGGCAAAACGCGGATGTGGTTCCTCGTTATTACTGCTTTAAAGCGTTTCCAAGCATGCCTCACGACTCGACTTCATCCGCTACATCATGAATACACATTTGCACGAATTCATATTTATGTTCAATACCGTACTTTTATCTTATATTTCATTATGTATAATAATTCATACATGTTTCTATTATATCATTATAGTAGTATAGATACTACAATATTTTTTTTTACCGATACACTTCTTTACACGAAATCAATACACTGTCGGTAGTAGCCGAAGAGTAGCCCTGGTGATAGCATACAAAAATAAACAAATAAATAAATAAATGAAACAAATACATGGCAAGTGAGAATAAGAAACACGCTAAGATGTTTGCAATACAAGACAGTCAATAAAAAAGTGAGTGGTGGGAGGTGGGGAAAAGGAGGGGGGGGGGCGAAGGGGAAGGGGACGAGAGAGGGGAAGGGGAAGGAGGAGGAAGAAGAAGAAGAAGAAAAGTAGAAGACAAACAATCAGGTGGAGGAATACGAGATAAAGGAGGAAGAGGAGGAGGAGGAGGAGGAGGAGGAAGAGAGGAGGATGAAAAGGAGGAGGAAGAAGAGAAGGAGGAGGAGGTCGGGATCAGAATTTGGTCGGGGCGGCGAGATCGAGTACAACTTGTTTGGGAAATGTTTATTGGCAATTACGATCTGCTTCCTGATAGCGAGGTGCGATTAAATGAAGTTCTTCTGAGAGGTTCAAGAGCAAGAAAAGGAGACGGGGGAGAGAGGGTAAGGTGGGAGGAGAGTGAGAGTGAGAGTGAGAGTGAGAGTGAGAGTGAGAATGAGAGAGAGAGAGAGAGAAGGATGGGAGAAGAGAGGGAGCGAGGAGGAGGAGAGAGGAAAGGGATAGGAAAAGGGGGAAGGAGGGTAGGGTGGGAGAAGGAGGAGGGAGAGCAATTTGGGTGAAGGAGAAGGAGGAGGAATAGGATATAAAGGACGAGGAAAAGCAGGAGAAAGTGGAGGCGGAGAAGGAAAAAAAGAGGAGGCGGCGAAAGAAAAGGGCGCAATGAAAAGAAAAACGGAACGAAAACGAAAAAAAAGAAACATGGATAACATGAGAATCAAGAATCGAAGACAGAATAGAAGACGATACGAGATCATAATATAAAATTCACTAAATGAAAAGAAGGACAATTACTTTAAAGATAAAAAAAACTGCTTTGGGTACACAGATCTTATGACATGAAAAAAGATAATAATAACCAGAGAAAGGAAATACGAAAAAAGGGAGAAAGGAAGAAACAGACGAAAGGAGGTGAAGAAAAAGAAGGAGGAGGAGGATAGAGAGATCAAGTTAAGAAGAGTATCCGATGAGATTAAAGTGAGACGGAGATGATCCGAGTGTCAAGTGAGAATGGAAAGAGGGTGAGGAGAAAGAGAAAGAGAATGAGGAGGAGGAGGAAGAGGAGTAGGGTAGTAGGAGGAGGAAGCGGAAAATAGAAGAGGAGGAGGAGGAGGAGGAAGAGGAGTAGTAATAATAACAACAGAAATATAAATTAATAAATAATAGTAATACTAAGAATAAAATGTATGACGAAGCAGCAGCAGCAACATATGGCGGCGGAGGAGAGAGATGAATTCAGGAAAGTACAGTTAGGAGTCATTGGATTACCTGCTAAGAAGGGTGTGGGAGACGGCAAATATGTGTTAACTCGAATAAGTGAGAAAAGTATTTTAAGAGTTGGGAGGGGGAGGAGGGAGGGAGGAAGAGAGGGATCAGGAGGAGGGAGAGGAAGAGGGAGGAGGGAGCAGGAGGAGGGAGCAGGAGGAGGGAGAGGAAGAGGGAGGAGGGAGCAGGAGGAGGGAGAGGAAGAGGGAGGAAGGAGCGGGGGGAGTGAGACGTAGAGGGAGAAGGGAGAGGGTGACGAAAAGGGAGGAGGAAGGGAGAGGGAGGAGGGAGGGAGAGGGAGCAGGGAGCAGGGAGAGGAAGAGGGAGACGAAGGAGGAGGAGGAAGGAGGGAGAGAGGTTGATGAGGGGGAAGAGGGAGGAGGGAGAGAAGAAAGGGAGGGGGAAGAGGGAGGAGGGAGGAAGGAGAGAAGAAGAGGAGGGGGAAGAGAGAGGGAGGAGGGAGAGTGGGAGGGAGAGTGGGAGGGAGAGGGAGAGGGAGAGAGAGAGGGAGGAGGAGGAAGAGGGAGGAAGGAGGAAGAGGGAGGAAGGAGGAAGAGGGAGGAAGGAGGAGGAAGGGGATAGAGGAGAGATTGATGAGGTGAAATCGTACCAGATTTGCGATTCATCCTTGATCTCCTGATCCCCCCCCCCCGCGCCCCTCCCTCACAAAAAAGTGCCAAATAACGAAATCCACCAAATATCCTTTAGTCCTTCCCCTCCTGTCATCCTCCGACCCCAGCTAACCTCATCAGCGGCGCCGCTACTCTCTATGACTCTTGTAATATCTTATAAGTCTCTTAAACTCCTACAACTTTGCCATCCTCCTTAATGCCATTCTAAAACCGCACCCCTCCTCCCTCTCTTTCTCCTCTTCTTCTTCTTCCTATTATTATTATTCCTATTCCTTCCCCTTCTCTCCCTCTCCCTCTTCCTCTCCCTCCTCCTCCCTCTCCTTCTCCTTCTCCTTCTCCTTCTCCTTCTCCTTCTTCTCCTCCTCCTCCCCCTCCCCTTTTCAGATGAGAGGTGAAGGATCAACCTCCATAATTAAGGTTCGGGCTGGAGGCAACGGGAGGCGTGTCCCATGACTAACGGTCTAAGTCAATATTTCCATCTCCACTTTCCTTCGCCTTATTTTCCCTCTTTTTTCCCACGCCCAGTAGTCGCAGACTCTCTTTCTCCAATGACCGAACCTTCGCAGACTCCCTTTCTCCAATGACCTAATCTTCGCAGACTCTCTTTCTCCAATGACTTAACCTTCGCAGACTAACAATCCCTATTCTCTGCGTCGTTGTCGTCGTCGTCGTCGTCAGCATCTTCGTCGTCGTTATCATCGTCACTGCAGTCGTCGTTCCTCCTCGCCTGCTTCTCTCGCTCTCGCCTGTTCCAGTCTGCTTACCTAGCCACTCCTCTTGACTCATATCAGCACTTGAATTTTTTAGCAGCGCGGCAGTCTGCTTGTTTGCCTTCCAGCAAGCCCTTCTTCCTCTCTCTGTCCACGCCGCCTACAGAAGCCGCCTTCCCCGTCCACCCAACCAGCCGTCTGCCCTCGAGTCGTGCCTCTTTCTCTCTCTCTCTCTCTCTCGCGCGCGCCCGCTGTCCGCCGCATGCGCCCGCGCCGCAACCCCCCCCCCCCCGCAAATTTTGTGCTTCACTCGAGTCTTTTAGCCTAAATAATTCCTCATCTTCAAGCTGTCCTCTCTGTCTATGCTCGCAGGCCCAATGATCCTACCTGACAAGTCTTCCAGCCCTGTCAGCAGAACCGTATCTCTCCGCCCTACA
>NW_028234425.1:27916366-27946366 GCF_977035675.1 Penaeus japonicus | reverse complement strand
GGAACCAAACGGGCAGTGGAAGACCAACCCTTCCTCCTGGCGCCATTCGCCCACAGTTAACGAGCCATTTACAATCGCAGAGGTGTGCTATTATAACAATCGCTCAATTACGACCATTATCCAATTACCGCCTCCGCCGCCTTCGCCACTGCCGTCGCTATCAGCGCAACGCCGACCGCCAGCGCAATTACAATCACTAGCATCCTCCGCGCAATTACGGCGCCACGAACAGTCGGCACAATTCTTTGTATTCCGGAGTCACTCTCGCCATTTTCCTTTCATTCCATCCGTCGTATCCTCGCCTCTACAAGCCACGAAAGCAGAACACTTGAGAGATCCAGAACGCGCCAAACAGAGCGGAGAACAAAGAACAGAGAATGGGGGAAAATAACAAAGGGTAAACCACAGACGGCGACGCGACGACGAAGGGGAAGAAGAAAGGAAGAGAGAGAGCGAATGAGTGGCAGGAGTTGGGGGAAGGGAATAACCTCTCGGGAGAGTGACAGAGACACAACAAAACTTCCTCTATCAGGGTGACGAAAAGGCCCACTACCCGATCGCTCTCCTTCCCGCTCCCTCCTCTTCTTTTCCCTCTCTCCTCTCTTCCCTCCTCCTCCTCCCCCTCCCTGCCGCCTGCTATCCCTGCTGCCTCTCCTCGCCTCCCTCCCTTCCTCCTCCCCCTTCCCTGCCTTTCCTCCTTCCCCCGCTCCGAGACGCGCCCACAAGACACCATAGCGCTGTCCTTAAGCAACCCGGCAGCCAATAACTCTAAGTACCTCTCTGCCTTCCTCCTTCGGCTCTCCCTCCCCTCCCTCCCCCTTTCCTCCTTGCCTCCCTCCTCTCCCTCCCCCCTCTCCACTTCCCTTCTTCACTCCCTCCTCCTCCTCTCCCTGCCTCCCTCCTCCCCTCCTTCACACAACTTTACACATGTGAACTCCGCCTTGATTAGTCCCTTTCACAGTGATTATCGAAGGAAAAAAAGATTTGAGGTCTTCGGGTCTTGAACGGCCCACAATAAAAAAGAAATCCAAGGCGCCCACATTGGAACGCGGATGGGAGGAAGAGGAGGGAAGAGGAAGAGAATAAAGAGGAGGAAAGGAAAGGAGAAGGCAAGGAGAGGAGAAGAGACATTGATAATATTGTAATATTGATGATGAGGATGAGAAGATTTGGAAAAGATAAAAGACAAAAAAAAGAAAAGAAAGGGGGTGTGAGTGATTAAAAGCTAGACAACAAAGGAAAAACAAATGACAAAAACAGTGCGAAGTGAAAAAATATAGGAAAAATCTGCATCGCATAAACCGACAAAGACAACGAGAGAGAGAGAGAGAGAGAGAGAGAGAGAGAGAGAGAGAGAGAGAGAGAGAGAGAGAGAGAGAGAGAGAGAGAGAGAAAGACACACAACAACGAAGTCTGGTCACAACCGGACTCGGGGTATTATATAAGATAAACGGCACACGCAGCTAAATGTAATGGCTCTGAATCACATTTTCCCCATGTAAAAACTGGCCTCTGACATCCAGCCCCGGGTAATCAACATAAAAGCAGAACTGGAGAGAGGCGGAGCTACAACTTACCGCCATCATCCTGATGAATTTGCATGCTGCGTCCTTTAAACACACACATACACATACACATACACATACATACACACACACACACAGATAGGCTGTGTACACATAGACGCAAATCTCTTCCAGCTGTAAACGTCGGTTAATGATGTCACCTTAACAAACGTTGAGAGAGAGGTGCGGAAAGTGAAGTAAGAGACACTAGCGGAAGAAGAAGAGAGATTGTTACAGACATCGAGTAGCAGAGGGAGAAGGAGGAGGAGGAGGAAAAGGAGGATGAAGAAGAGGAAGAGGAAGAGGATCGGAGAAGGGTGAGGGGGGAGGAGAAGGAGGAGAAGAAGGAAGATAAGGGATGGGGTGGGGGTGATTGTGGAAGGGGAAGGGGAAGGGGTAGGGGGAGGGAGAGGAAGAGTAGGAGGGGCAGTAAGAGTAGGAGGAGAAGGAGGACTAGGAAGAGGAGGAGGAGGAGGAAGAGATGGAAAAGGAGGAGGTGGAGGAAAAGGAGGAGGACGGGGATGATGATGATGAGGAGGAGGAGAGGAAAAGGAGAAAGAAGAGGAGGAGGAGGAGAGGTAAACAATGAAGAAGAAGATGAAGAAGAAGAAAAAGGAAAATAGAAGAAGAAAAGAAGGAGAAGGAGGAGGAGGAGGAGGAGGAGGAGGAGGAGGAGGAGGAGGAGGAGGAGAAGTAGAAGAAGAAGGTGGGGGAGGAGAAGAAGAAGAAGAAGAAGAAGAAGAAGAAGAAAATGAGAAACTGAGGTCCCAAACAAAGGCCCTTCGACAACTGCGACCGAAGTGGGGCCGAACCACGTGCGCCTCCGATGAGCCCCGACCGGTTTACTTCTGACTCACCATGACGACAACCGCCCCACACAAAGGACGGCGAGGAACAACAAACAAGCATACAAACAAAACGCGCAGACATGGATGCACCTCTTGAGTCTAGCTTATTTTTTTTTTACCGTAGCAAGGACTTTGTCCAGCCCGAGCACGGACGCCAGGATAAACAATATTATCCTTCCAACGGTGCAAAAAGGGGGAGGCTTTTGGCAGCTTTGAACCGGCCTGGTGTAAAGCTGACAAGAGCTTTTATTCACAAATACACGTTCACACCCAGTAATATGTACGTACATACACATAAACATATGCACATATACAGACATATACACACATACACGTTCTGGTTGCACTGAAGATGCGTAAGAGTTACAGGAATGAAAATGAGAGAGAAGAGAAGAGAAGAGAAGAGAAGAGAGACCAGAAGAGAAGAGAAAAGAGAAAGAGAAAGAGAGAAGCATTATCTACCAAAGTAGAAGAAAAGAGGCGATAACCGCGAATCAATTCATCAGTTTCTCCTTAATTTGGATTCGTCCGCCCATGCATCACGCTTGCGGTAATTTCATTATCTCCCCCCTACCCCCCCCCTCCCTTTTCCTTTTAGTGGGTATCCTCCCTTTGCCATCTAATCCCCCTCCCTGACCCCTTTCCCCCCTCCCTCTGCCTAGGTGGTTACTAATTAATCAACTTTGCACATAGCTACGTCATCCCTTCCTCTCTGATCTCTGCCATCCTCGACACAATTTCATTTTCATCATCATTTGCCAGCAAAAGAAAACAAATGAAAAAGAAATACAGGAACACGAAAAAAGACAAAATTGTGTGTATCTTGATCTCCCATTTTCTTGACATTATGTAGAAAAAGGTAAGAATGAAAATGAATTACAATATAATTGTCTCATTCCCTTGTTATTCGTTTTTAACGGTTTTTGTGTGTTTTTCGTGATTCTCTTAAACACTATTTATTTGAACTTTTGTTTTCTTTGTCTTTCATTAAATCATTAACAGGATCATTTAAATAATAATATACATATATAAATCTCTATTAATAACGTTTATTATTCACCTATTTCTTCATTTTAATATTATTTAAAATAGACAAGTACGTGGGATGATATAGATATTGCACTATGAGAGCTTATGAGTGTGATGATACCCTTGTCTGATTATACTCCACTCGTCCATAGTTTGATTTCATTTTATTTTTTTATTCTATTAACTTTCTGGTTCATTGCCTTTACTTTTTTATTGATGATCATATGGGATGTTATATATATATATATATATATATATATATATATATATATATATATATATATATATATATATATATACTGTAAATACACACACACATACATATTGATTATGTCCTTCTTTGAAACCAATCGCCTTGTTCTTTTCCTCTCTCCCTTTTGTTTTGTTTTGTTTTTCTTTTTCCTTTCTTTCTCTCTTTTGCCTCCTCACCGTTCCTTCTTCTCTTTCTTTTCTACATTCTCTTCTCTCCTTTATCACTATCATCATCGTCTCTCTACCATCCTTGCCCCCCCCCCCAGTCCTCGTCCTCGTCCTCCATCCCGAGTCCTTCGTCCGGGCATAGCGGCTGATCACATGCGCGCACGAGACAATAGGTCTCCCGGATCTCAATTCCAGCCCAAAAGTTCGCCTTTCTTGCTCACTCAAGAGAGCATCTAAAATATTCCACTCGACAGAGAAAACAAAAAATGTATGTGTGCATCTGCATAGCAAGAATGGCAATGTCGGTATCATTAACAGTTTCTAAAGAATCATTTGGGCCGGAGGGAACAATATTGATGGTAATCGATAAATAACAATCCAGCGGTAATCTGCATTTTCTGTCTGTCTGCATGTCTGTCCCTTACCACTCCTGCCCCTCCCTCATCCTCTCTGTCTCTCTCTCACTCACTCACTCTCTCTCTCTCTCTCTCTCTCTCTCTCTCTCTCTCTCTCTCTCTCTCTCTCTCTCTCTCTCTCTCTCTCTCTCTCTCTTCTTCTTCTTCTTCTTCCCTCGCCCCCCCCCCCTTCACTCTCTCTTACCTTTCTCCCTCTCCCTCTCCTATGTCCATCCATCCATCCACGAGTGAGTGACTTAGTGAGTGAGTGATTGAGTGAGAGTGAGTGTGTGTGTGAGTTTAAGCGTGAGGAGTGTGAGTGTTAGTCTGTGTGTGTGTGTGTGTGTGTGTGTGTGTGTGTGTGTGTGTGTGTGTGTGTGTGTGTGTGTGTGTGTGTGTGCGCGCGCGCGCGCGCACTTATACATAGCATCGTTTAGCTCCAAAAAGCTTAAAATTAAACATTAGACCATGAGGTAGTAAACAAAGCTGAATGAATAAACGTCCTGACATTCTTTACACACTGAAAATATATTGTTCTATGCTATAAAACATAAAAGATCCTTAAAAAAACATATACATAACGATACTAAAGAACTACAATACTAATATCTGCTCTGAAATTATAATAGGCTTAATGAGCTCAATATTGGGCCTAACTGGCAAAACACTAAGTAATGAGGGTAACTATGTCGTTCTGGTTTCTCTGTGAGAACATCCGCCCATCCCCTCTCTCTTCTCTTTCTCTCTTTCTCTCTCATTCACACACTACTTGCCTTTTGTTGGTATTTATGTCTTGTCAATGGGAGAAAGAGAGTAAAATGACAAGAAAAAGGAGAGAGGGAGGGAGGAAGGGAGGAAAAGATAGATAGATAGATAGAGAGAGAGAGAGAGAGAGAGAGAGAGAGAGAGAGAGAGAGAGAGAGAGAGAGAGAGAGAGAGAGAGAGAGAGAGAGAGAGAGAGAGAGGGGAGAGAGAGAAGAGAGAAGAGAGGAGAGAAGAGAGAGAGAGAGAGAGAGAGAAGAGAGAGAGAGAGAGAGAGAGAGAGAGAGAGAGAGAGAGAGAGAGAGAGAGAAGAAAGAGAGAAGAAAGAGAAAAGAAAAGAAGAGGAAAAAAAGAGAAAAAAGAGAATGAGTGAAGAAACGGAGAACGAAAGAGAAAAGAAAAGAAGAGGAAAAAAGAGAAACAAGAGAATGAGTGAAGAAACGGAGAACGAAAGAGAACGAGAGGAAGAGAGAGGGGAAGGTGGCAAGAGAGAGATGAAGAGCGAGAGAGGGCCGCATACATCAAAATTACCAGCCATGTGACCTCATCGTAAATCACTCTTCCGCCGGGCATCCCCGACAGGCGAGGCGCGACGCTACCTCTTCTCGCTCTTTCCAGTCTTCCGCCGTCTCGCCTTCCTTCTGGTCTTTCTTCTCTCTTCATCCATCTCTTCCCTCTTTCGCCCTTTCTTGCTTTGCAAGATACTCACTCATTCTTACTTTCACATGCCCTCTTGCACTCATTCACTCACTCTTCCAATCCTCTTTCTCTCTCCCCCTCTCACTTTCTCTTTCCCCTCTCCTTCACCCTCATCCTCTTTCCCTCTCCCTCTTCCTCATCTGCCTCTCCCTCACTCCCGGACGCACCTGCCCTTCGATCCCCCATGATCTAAACATATGTTGATCAATATGTTTGTGTTAATTGTTGCTCCAGTTGCAAGCGGCCGGTAATGAACGGGAGGGAGGCCGAGGGGGAGGCGCCAATAAAAGCAAAGCATTCCTCAGGTAAACAGCTGAAGGCGAGGGTACTGTGACATATACCTATTTACATAATCCGTGTACATTTCGAATGTACATGTGCACTTACGTGGTGATTGAGTAAGTTGTATGTAAGGTGCGTAGGTGCTTGGTATGTATACAAGGACATGTCTATCTTCTAAATGCAATACGTGTACAATATATACAATAAACATATACAGTAAAACAAATCTCTCTCTCTCTCTCTCTCTCTCTCTCTCTCTCTCTCTCTCTCTCTCTCTCTCTCTCTCTCTATATATATATATATATATATATATATATATATATATATATATATATTATATACTATATATTATATATTATATATTATATATCATATATTATATATCATATATTATATATTATATATCATATATTATATATCATATATTATATATGATATATCATATATTATATATCATCCATCTATCTATCTATATACCTCTCTCCCCCATAACATACCGTATATAATGAGATATACACCGGGAAAGTAAAGTATCTCATATCGAATTCGGAAAAGGATGGACGACGGGCGTAAAGGCAAAGACTGAGCACCCACACTGAGAGCAGGAGACAAGAGCGGGAAAACGCTAAACGAGACACAGGGAGAAGTGGCGGAAGCAGGAGGATAGGTTGTTGAAAGAAAAACACAAGAGGGCTCTTGAGGGTCTCGATTTTTCTGTAATGCAAACATCATCAAATTAGGTACACACTTGGAATCACCGAGAGGTTACGAAGGCGAGGGGGTGGGAATGGGGGGGGGGGGGTCACAAACTAATCTACCTTCCATCCAACATTAATATTTCCCCTGATTCACCTTGAGAACCCTGTCTTGGGCCCTCATGCCCTGTCGCTGCCCGGAGGCAACCAAGGCTCCCTTGTCCTCTTCTTTTATATCTGATAGAAATAAATGTACAAAGCAAGCATATTCTCTGCCTTCTTAGTAGCCGCCAGAAATGGTATATCTCGGACCCCCCATTGGTTTCTCTCTCCTCTCCCTTCCCTTCCCTTCCCTTCCCTTCCCTTCCCTTCCCTTCCCTTCCCTTCCCTCTGCTCTCATCCCCTCTTCTCCCCCCCCCCCCTTGAGAGTCACTTTCCCTCCCTTCTTCTCCCATCCCATTCCTCCAGAGAGTCACTTCTCCTTCCCTCCCCTTCCCCTCCTCGCATCTCCCCTCGCGCCGGCGCCCTTGTGCCCCGGACCCCTCTCACGCCTCGAGCTCGCCCCCTCTCCCTCCCCCTTCCCCAGGGATCACCATCAATCTGGCCAACGTCCTCTAAATCCTCGAAATTCGCTTCCATTTCTATGACGGCTTGAGTGCCGGGATCCTGCTGTCAACCTCACCTTTCCTCTCGCTCAACCCTCCTGTAAACCCACTTTCTTTTGGAAACCCCATGGTTACTTCCCTTCTATCCGTGTGACGCCATGGTAACCATTGCCTTCTTAGCGGTCCCATGGCAGTTCCTCTCGCGAGCGCCACTATGGCTGCCCCTCTTAGGTCTTATCGACGCTCGCACTCTTCTCTGAATTCGATCCCGCTCTCGCCAACCTCTTGCAAAACTCACTACATTTCTACGACTCTCCACTCCGACTCTTCTACGACTCAGACTTAACCTCATACCAATGTTACTCCTCCTCCCAATAGAATGACTACTTCCCGGGTCGTGCCACGTATCAAGACACTCTCTTGTCACGGGAACTCAAAGTCACCCGAAGTCATCTCTCTTCAAGCCCTGTAAGCTCCCTTGTCCCTTTTGTATATCAACCACACGCTGGAAACCCCGTTAATTTCAAGGCTCCCCCCCCTCCCTCTGTCCTCCTCCCACCCCTGCTGTCCGTGTCATGCTCCCCATTGCCCCATTGTCCTCGTCCTCCCACTCTCATTGTCCTCCTCCTGCCCCCCACCCACCTCCACCCCCTTCTACCACTGTGTCACCTGCAAGCACACGCTTCATCTCCAGGATCACCAGCATCGTCCCGCAAAAATTATTAACTCACTTGGGGATTAAAATTGTCATTAAAAATCCAATAAAGTTTCACGCCGAGCTGCGATTGTTGCCTCAAAATATTCAATTTCTCCGCCGTCGCCCCGAGGAGCTCACAGACTCTCCAGGGAGGGTAGAGTAGAGGGAGGGGATGACTGGAGGACGAGGGTGATAGCGAGGTCTGGATGGGGTGGGGGTGTAGGGAGAAAGGACAGTATGAGGGGACAGGGTCAGAGAGAGAGAGAGAGTGAGGGGGAGAAAAGTAAAGTTTGAAGGGAGAGGGGCGGGGACAAAAAGGGGGGTTTTGGAGAGGGAAAGGGAGAGAAAGGGAGGAGGAGGAGGAAGGGTGATCTGGAGGGAGACTGGAAATGTTTGGAGAAGAAGCGTGGGAGAAACCTGAGGGTATTCACTTTTCTTCTTCAACTGTTTCCTCAAACGAAAATCACAAAAAAGGCTCGGCTCCTGTACATTACTTACAGTGATAACACACTCTTAAACTTAGTGTTTATAGAGTGTCTCGTCTTGTTGTTAAAGCAAATAATCTCAATAAAAACTATATCTCTTCACTTCTAACTTTTGAATTTTTGAATTCTCAATTGTTTACAGAGCCTATCCTTTTGTCGCTAAAGTGAATGATCGGCCATTTTTCATTACAAGTTTCCTTTGTGAAGAAACGGGAAACTATGAAGCAAACACAGCTTAGAAGATGCTAATTAAAACATGGAATCGTGAAAAAGAATCAAACAAGACGAACCCCAAACTTCCTAAACCTAAGGTCCCTCCTCGCGACCAACTTCCTTAATCTGAACACCACACACGTATGCCCAGAAAGCAACTTCCTTGATAATTGCCAACACAACAGTAACAGCCTTTCATCCAACAGAAGATGATAACTGCCCCCAAACAGGCTCGTACCTGGAGATGATGATAGTAAATGAAGACGTATAAGGTCATCCCTTCTCTCGCGTCTTGGGAGATCTTGCCGATGATACTATTATGCATCGTTGCAAGATTACGGGAGCCTAACGCGCAAGACTTAGAAAGCAAGTGAGTCACATGCTCTACATATGCAGACTTACTCACCGGTAGGGTCTGAAAAGATATAAATAAGGAAAATAAGAATACAGCTCATGCAATACGTAAACAAATAAACTTAAATTGAAAATGCAAACATGACATACTCGTTCAAAATTGATAAGGAAAACATAATACATCTGATGCAATATGCAAACAAATAACATGAAATAATAATGCAAGCATGAAATAATGTTACAATACAAATAAGGAAAACAATAATACAACTAATGCAGTATGAAAACAAATAAACATAAGCTAATGCAACAAATATAGAATAATGATACAAGATGCAACAAAGGAACATAACAAATAAATATAGATGACTAATGCCAACCAAATATTCATATATGCAAAACAAATCAAAATTAAATAAAAAAAAAGATCACTGATGCAAAGGAGCCTAATGATACGGAAATGCAAAATAACAAAACTTATTTGATAAACAAGGGAGTAGTGCAAACAAAACAGCGATCAAGGAAGATATAAAAAAATACATTGAATGAGTAAAGAGAGCAACGTTATGAGAGAGAGTAGTTGAATAAAGAAACAATAAAGGGGAAGAACAGGACGACAGAACTAGACAAGAAAAAAGAGAGAGAAAACAAAATAAGAACAACACCTATAAAGAGGAAGAGGGGCATAGCAGCAGGCTGAAAGGCAGGCGATGAGGCATTCAGTCGCGATGGCATGCAAAAAGGTAAGCAAGATGAGTGGAACAAAATTGTGCGAGAAAGCATATGCAAGAATCATCATACATTTACTTCCAAGGCTCGGCGAGAGTCACTTACGGATGTCATTTCTCTTCATTTCAATTCCATCTTTCTCCTTCCGCCTCCCCCCTACCCTCCCGTACACACAAAAGGGTACTCTCTTTCCTACTACTTTCTCCAACACACTCTCTCACTTTTCCTTGGCGTCCTTCCTCCATTTCAACCTTTCTTTTTTTCTCTCTCTCTCTCTCTCTCTCTCTCTCTCTCTCTCTCTCTCTCTCTCTCTCTCTCTCTCTCTCTCTCTCTCTCTCTCTCTCTATTCCTCTTTTCCTATCCAAACCCCTTCATACCCCTCCCTTTCTCCCTCCCTCCCTACCACATCCAATTTCTGATTTACTGATGTATAACAAGCTGGTATCTTTATAATTAACTATATGCAATACACATATATACATATACATATGTATATGTATTTGTAAATATGTATGTATGTATGTATATATATATATATATATATATATATATATATATATATATATATATATATATATACATATATCGATCGATAAGAACCAAAGTTTCCCTTTTTTTAACCTCTGCCTATGTCTGTGATTCACACCACCTCTAGGAATTTTATACATTCTCCAACCACTCGTATCTTCCCTCCTACACTCTACCCCCTCCCTTCCTCCTCCTCCTCCTCCCTCTCCTATAGCCCTACCCTCCGACGCTCCTACCCGCTAGTCTCCCCTTCCTCACATGCCCCCTACCGTCGCTGTCCCCACGAAGCCTCCGAGCGAACGCCAACTCGAGACCTGGCACCGCTGAATGTTTAATGTCCCGTTGAAGGCTTCCACGAGGCCAGACAAACAACGCCCCACCTGAGAGCCTTGCTTAGCCCAGGCGGACAACCCCCTCCCCCCAACCCTGCCCCCTCTGATCCTTCTCGCAACGTCTTCAAATGACCGTTTTAACTACGCAACCGATGTCACAGATCTTGAGCATGCATGTCGGTCCGATGTGTGTGGCGGTATTTTGTTATGGGCTATGTGGGAGGCGTGTGCATATGCAAGAATTTATTAACATATTCCTGCATAGGCTAATTAATAAACTACCGTTCACACATACACACATATACGCGCGTGCAAACGTATACGCGCGTGCAAACGTACACACAGTCACACACGCACAAACACAAACACACAAACACACACACACACAAAGCTAGGGCCTTCCCACTAAGGTATCTGCCAAGCTACCTGTGAAAGAACGCGACTCCCCTTGGCTACCCCCCACTCCAACCCCACCCCGCTTTCCCAGTGCCAGGTTAAGCCCAGCTGGCGAGTCCCCCAAATCCCTAGGATCTCTGAGCAGCCGCCATTTGAGGATTTGTGCCAGCGTATCCTTCCCTCCTTCCCTCCCTCGCTTTGTTCTATCGCCTTATTCCTACTGAAAAGACTGGATCCTCCTCTGTACCCTCTTCCCCCGCCCGTACCCCTTGCCCTTACATCTCCCCTACCCGTCTCCCGCTACCCTTCCTCCCCCTACCCTAACGGCTTCCCTTTCATCTTTATCCCCTTCTCACCCTATTCAATCCTCTCCCCCTTCTCACCCTATTCTCTCCTCTCCTCCTTCTCACCCTATTCAATCCTCTCCCCCTTCTCACCCTATTCTCTCCTC
The DNA here is from genome assembly GCF_977035675.1 of Penaeus japonicus. Taxonomy (NCBI): domain Eukaryota; kingdom Metazoa; phylum Arthropoda; class Malacostraca; order Decapoda; family Penaeidae; genus Penaeus; species Penaeus japonicus. Next base: position 27,934,881 of record NW_028234425.1, on the reverse strand, counting down.
TCCTTCTTCTCACCCTATTCCCTCCTCTCCCCCTTCTCACCCTATTCCCTCCTCTCCCCCTTCTCACCCTATTCCCTCCTCTCCCCCTTCTCACCCTGTTCCCTCCTCTCCCCCTTCTCACCCTGTTCCCTCCTCTCCCCTTTCTCACCCTATTCCCTCCTCTCCCCCTTCTCACCCTGTTCCCTCCTCTTCCCCTTCTCACCCTATTCCCTCCTCTCCCCCTTCTCACCCTGTTTCCTCCTCTCCCCCTTCTCACCCTGTTCCCTCCTCTTTCCCTTCTCACCCTATTCCCTCCTCTCCCACTTCTCACCCTGTTCCTCCTCTTCCCCTTCTCACCCTATTCCTCCTCTCCCCTTCTCACCCTGTTCCCTCCTCTCCCCCTTCTCACCCTATTCCCTCCTCTCCCCCTTCTCACCCTGTTTCCTCCTCTCCCCCTTCTCACCCTGTTCCCTCCTCTTTCCCTTCTCACCCTATTCCCTCCTCTCCCCCTTCTCACCCTGTTCCCTCCTCTTCCCCTTCTCACCCTATTCCCTCCTCTCCCCTTCTCACCTGTTCCTCCTCTCCCCTTTCCCTCACCCTGTTCCCTCCTCTTTCCCTTCTCACCCTATTCCCTCCTCTCCCCCTTCTCACCCTGTTCCCTCCTCTCCCCCTTCTCACCCTGTTCCCTCCTCTCCCCCTTCTCACCCTATTCCCTCCTCTCCCCCTTCTCACCCTATTCCCTCCTCTCCCCCTTCTCACCCTGTTCCCTCCTCTTCCCCTTCTCACCCTATTCCCTCCTCTCCCCCTTCTCACCCTGTTTCCTCCTCTCCCCCTTCTCACCCTGTTCCCTCCTCTCCCCCTTCTCACCCTATTCCCTCCTCTTCCCCTTCTCACCCTATTCCCTCCTCTCCCTATCCCCCTTCTCACCCTATTCCCTCCTCTCCCCCTTCTCACCCTATTCCCTCCTCTTCCCCTTCTCACCCTATTCCCTCCTCTCCCCCTTCTCACCCTGTTCCCTCCTCTCCCCCTTCTCACCCTATTCTCTCCTCTCCCCCTTTTCGCCCTATTCTCTCCTCTCCCCCTTCTCGCCCTATTCCCTCCTCTCCCCCTTTTCGCCCTATTCCCTACTCTCCCTATTCCCTCCTCTCCCCTTCTCACCCTATTCCCTCCTCTCCCCCTTCTCACCCTATTCCCTCCTCTCCCCCTTCTCACCCTGTTCCCTCCTCTCCCCCTTCTCACCCTATTCTCTCCACTCCCCCACCCTCACCCTCACCCTTACGCACCCCCTACCCGAGGCTAGCATTCGCAGTAAAGGTGGGACACGGTGTCAATCGTAAATCATGCACTTCGGTCATGCGATTTGCGTCTCTTGCAGAACTATGTAAAGGTATATCCAAAAACAACTTTCCATAGTAGTAAAATATTCACTACCTGTATAATACGATTTTTTTCTTTGCACTGTGTGTGTGTGTGTGTGTGTGTGTGTGTGTGTGTGTGTGTGTGTGTGTGTGTGTGTGTGTGAGTGTGTGTGCGCGCACGCGTTTCTGTTCTACTGATTCGCCTTACTGATCTTCTCTATTTTATCCCCCCCCCCCGTAATATCTCCATAAATCCTTATTCCTCTTTTGCCACACAGACCCCCCTCGACCCAGCCCCAGAGGATCTCAACACACGCAGAGCAACAAGGCGAAGCATAACGGAATAAAAAAGAAAACATGTTGATGTACTCGCTCCATAGCGCCGCGGTCCCTGGAACTAACTTCCATGTCGCGCTCGTTTTAGCGCACTTGTACAGGAAAGCACAATTGCATTGTCAAAAATATTCATTTGTTTAATCATTCATACATATACATCATATATATATATATATATATATATACATATATATATATATATATATATATATATATATATATATTTGTGTGTGTGTGTGTGTGTGTGTGTGTGTGTGTGTGTGTGTGTGTGTGTGTGTGCGCGCGCGCACACACACACACACACACACACACACACACACACACACACACACACACACACACACACACACACACACACACACACACACACACACACACACACACAACACAAGAAAAAGTCCGGGCGCCGCGGAGCGCCTGCGTACCTCCTTGTGTGGCCGCCCTATTACACGACACCGAATAGATTCGCAGTTTACGCCCAAGAGACAGCAACAGGAGATCCCTATTTCGCAGGTAACGGATAACAACGCGATTACCGTTTACGCTCAACAGGCCTTTTCAACAGTAAGTACGTCGTTTGCATACAAGCAAGATATACCAGCAAGGTGCCCTCATTTGCATACAGTGAGGTCCGGGGGACGTCAGCGCCGCCATCAGAATAGATCCGTAGCGGCTAAGCAACGGTGCATTATTCTGTAGTAGTTCAAAACATCAATGGGGTACAGCCGGAAGGAGGGGAGGGAGGAGGGAGGAGACTAAAGGGAATCGAAGAATGACGTAAGGCATAAGCGAAGACAGAATCGGGGCAAGAATCAATAAGAGACGAAACGATGACCTTAGAAATAATAATAATAAAAAAAATGGTATCCCCTCTAAAAATGAAAATGTTGCACGGTTCAAATCACACTCAAAGCTTGCTTATAAATCTCTCACTCTCACTATCACTCTTACTCTTACTATCTCTCTCTCTCTCTCTCTCTCTCTCTCTCTCTCTCTCTCTCTCTCTCTCTCTCTCTCTCTCTCTCTCTCTCTCTCTCTCTCTCTCTCTCTCTCTCTCTCTCTCTCTCTCACACACACACAAACAATCACACACACGTATAGAGAAACAAACACACACCTGGCAACTGGCGCCGCAAATAAACATTCCATCGCAGCTGGAGTGGCACTTATTTTAAGCGTGCAGGTTCAGGGTCAGTCTAGGACGGGATGGCTGGCATACCTCTGCTAGCTGAACCGACCGTCACAATGACAGCCTCACTTTGACAATACAAGCGCCGTCCCATTGCAATCACTCGGGCCGGATGTTGAAAGATGCTCGCCACGCAGGACGCGCTCAGAACCAATTAGTCCCATTGCTGCGGAGGGCCGGAATGATCTCACACGATGGGATCTCGAGAGGGTTGCACTGCTAGCCATTTAGTCAGTCTTCCTATTTTCCATGGTTAATCCATCCACTTACGAGGCTGGTTATCCTCGCATCCAACCGAGCATCCGCGCAAAAAAGCCTAAGGGAGGGCCACCTATTCATCCCTTCTTCGAACCTACCATCCAGCCAGCCATCCAGCCAGCCATCCAGCCAACCAGACGTCAATTCCTTCAAAGAGAACTATTTAATATACGGCCGTGGTAGGTGGGCGTGAGGCGGCTGCGAGTTCGAGCTGGTGTGGACGACACTACGGGCGGACCTCCGTGTTATCTACTGGTAAAAGTGACCCTTACTGAGAAGGGCACCCCTCACCTCGCAGCCCAAGCAAAGGCGAGATATGCATGCAGCGGCACGACCCCACGAGAACACACACTCATCAACAATCAATCAGCCAAATTACCACTTCGATTAGGCCATTATTCCTCCACCAATATGAAGAGACACGGCGGAGGCTGGCTCGGCGCGCGTGCAGATTTAACACACCAGCGCTGAATACTGGGCAAGTGTTGCATTGAGCCTCGCGAGAGCCGGCGCTGTGGGAAAAGCTGAACAGGTGGTGAATCATGAAAGGCAGGCCGCTGAAAAATAATCACAGAGGCTGTCGACAGTATTTTGAAACAGAATGTGTTTGTCAGTGTAATTGTGATTGAAAATACTCCAGCACTTTTTTACTTTTTTAGAAACGAACGCAATTTTGTGTGTGTTGGCTAATCATGCCTATTTATAGCGGCCACAGAAGAAAAAAACGTAAGCTCATTTGTATTCGATACTTTTCGTAGAAAAGTAAGTATACTGGGATTTCAGCGAAACCGACATCAGGAAAAATACAGAATATAATAGAGCAAAAAAAAGTTTCTCTAGTCAAGGGACGGCGTTTGAATGTTGTTGGCAGAAGAAGCTCTATCATTTTATGCAACGCTGCAGCTCGCCTGGCAATAGCCAAAGCGGTTCCTTGTAGTAGAGTCTGGCGCCTGATTTAAACTGCCAGGAACGAGTAATACGCTGGACAGGAGAGGCAGCAGGTGCTTTCCAATGATGTATTCCCCGAAATATGAAAGATCTAGTCTAATTCAAACCTTCAAGCCATTGCATAATGAATGAATCTTGACCTGAATCAATTTCCGTTAGTATGCAAATCGTCTTAGCGTCGTTTGTGACGCGACCTTCCTATCTTTTGTCGTCTTAGTAGCGCGGGCCCTCCCACGTCAGACCCCTCTTCCATTTACATTCCTTCTGTGTTGCGCCTTTCTCTCGTTCTGCTTTTTCCATGCTTTGCTTTGTCCTCTTCCCTCTCTTCGCTCGCCCCCCAAAACACGCGCACCCTGTTACTGACGGCTTGCATTATTAGGACTCTCCTCTTCCATATATAAACATCTCCGGCGCGCTGTGATAATTTAAAATACAGCCTGGACGCGAACGCAAGATTTTCACATAAATTTATCTTCTGCTTCCGCATGATTCCAGCAAAATGTCCAACTGTAGTTGCAGTCAAAATCCCAGAATGTGTTTCCGCTGCTTCATTTACACCCACTTCATATGCTCTCCCACGATTTCAACAGAAAAAAAAGAAAAAAAAAACGATGAATGAAATAAACCTTATCCTTGACCTTTATTCATTCAAATAAACTTAAAAAATTAAGAGAAAATAAAATAAGGGAAATGATACGTTTTCAAAGAATAAATCTACATAAAACACAAACCCAGACTGTAACTACCAACCCCGCCCCCCTCCCGCCACCTCGCCCTATTTCATTTCCCCTTCCAAAAAATAATAATAAAAATATCTACATACCTTCCACACACAATTAAGATCCTTCACCGCTCCGACGTCCCACTTCGGTGATATCGAAGAAAACATAAAGCGTGAACGGAACCGCCATTGTATATTGCATAGTATAAACAGATTGTAAAATCTTGTATCTTAACATTTTACGGCGCGGAAGAATTTGCGCCAAGGTAAAGGAGCTTAAGGGAGCTCTCACACTAAGATGCCATATGTTGCTCTACTTGTGAAAACAAACGCAGACAGAATACCTGAACACCACCACAGTTTCCCGTGCAATGTTGCAACGTGCTTAAAAAATCGAGTAACAAAAAATCGCGCCAGAAGGTTGCACGGGAAAAAAATACGCTCTGTAATCTTATGCAATACGGGCGTAGCTACAAGATACTGTGAAAATATTGACGAAAATCATAAAACGTTGTATATACATCCTATAAAAACGATTTAATGCATTGAGCAAAGTGAAAATGCTACAAATCTTCTCATAATCTCGCGAAAGACACCGTTATAAGACTTAAGACGTTGTACGAGACGATGAAGATGTTTGAGGAGAGTCTAGTGATGGCATAGTAAGGTGCTTCCTCTTGCAGAATATTGCAGAATGTAGATGTATTTTGCAGTCTGTATCAGGATGTTATCTCAACGGGATACTGTTCCACTCTGTTGAATGTTGCAGCATGAACGTGAATGCCGCATAATGTTGCAAGATGTTGAGAGAAATTTGAATGTTATTAATCCAGGATGTAGCCCGACCTAGCTAAGAGAAGGGAGGGGAGGGGGAGAGAAATAACAACCATCCCTTGCTGGTTGGTACTGGTAGGCTGGGGCGCGAGAGGGATGGGGAAGGGAGGGGAGGGGAGGGGAGGGGAGGGGAGGGGAGGGGAGGGGAGGGGAGGGGAGGGAAGGGAGGAGGGGGAAGAAGGAAGGGAGGAAAGAAGGGAGAAGGGGAATAAGAAAAGGAAGGGAGAAGGGGGATAAGAAAAGGAAATTTAGAGGATGGACGAGAACAGGGAAAGTGAGAAGCGAGGAAGGACAGAAAAAAAGAGAATGGGAGGGATGGAGGAGGGTACAATGTAGAAAGGACAGGATGAGAATAAGACAAACAGCAGGTAGGGAGCTAAGAAGGAAGGAAGAAATGAAGGAAGCAGGAAGAGAGAGAGAGGGAAGGAAGGAAAAAGAAAGGAATGAGATAGGGAGGGATAGGCGAACAACGGGTAAGAATAATAATCCCTCTCCCTAGGCCTTATTCCTGCTGTTATCATTCAATCATTTTCCTATATTTTCTATCCCTCTCTCGACAAATACACGAAAGCTAGCCGACGTCGCAAGCAAACAACCGAGCGAGCGAGCGAGCAAGCAAGCACATTCTGAAGAGGTTATTACGGACCACCCGATTAAGCCGCTCCGAAATCCAGGCTCGCGGGAACGTCTCGCCTCCAAAGTAATCCTAGAAAAAAATCTTAGCATAATTCTCAAGACTATAAATCCGAAAAGCAACCCTGACGTCATGCGAAAGTACTCGGGAACCGTAGCCGTCACCCCCCCCCCCTTCCCACACTCCTTCCCTTGCACCCCCTCCTTCCCCATCTTCCGCCCCCTTCCCATCACCACCTACCCCCTCTACCCCAGACCCAGGGATCCCCGGCGTAATCCCAAAATCCTGACGCAAAGCCCGATATTTTAACACTTAATGCACGAAAAGAAAAGGACGAGAAAAAAATAGACGAAAAACGCGGGCCATGTAAACAAATTCTGTTTTTTCTGTTTCTTTCTCTTTTTTTCTATTTTTTTTTCCTCTTTTATTCTATTTCTCTTACTCTTTTTTTTCTCTCTCTTCTCTTCTCTTCCTTCTCCTGCTCCACACATTCCTCTTACTCTCCTCCTCCTCGCCCCTTCCTCCATCCTTTCCCCTTCCCTTTCCCTTTCCCCTTCCCCTACCCATAACCCCCTATCCCCGGCAAACTACAAAGCCCCACAGTATTCCTCGCATAATTTCCAATATTATCTGGAAGTCGCAAAACAACGTCTTTAAAACTGCTTATTGACAATCTTCCCAATATCCGAGCAGCTCCGTGACACAAGATGCCAGTCCAGGGCCGAGGGATGGGGGGGAGGAGGAGGTGGAGGAGGTGGAGGAGGAGGAGGAGGAGGAGGAGGAGGAGGAGGAGGTGGAGGAGGAAGATGTGGAGTAGGAAGAGGAGGAAGATGAAGGAAGAGGAAGAGGGGAAGGGAGTGAGGGAGAAAGGGGGGAAAGGAAGAATGGATTTGGGGAGAGAGGGGGAGAGGAGGAGAGAAAGGACGAGAAGAATTGTGGGAAAAGAGAAGATGAAATAGGGGAAGCAATAGAGGATCTGGGGGAGAAAGGGAAAGAGGAAGTGGTGAAGAAAGGGTAAAAAGGAATACAGACGAAGGGAAGGGAAACGAAGGAAGGAGAGGGAGAGGGGAACGAGAAGGGAAACAGGAAGACAACGCAAAGGCAAAGAAGGGGAACGAAGAAGAGAAAGAGAGAGAAGGGAAGAAATACGAAAAGGACAAGGTACACGAAGACGAACCAAAAGAAACAGAAGAGGGGAAGAATTCGAGGAGAGCAAGAGGAAGGGAAGAGAAAAATCAAGAGCGCAAGGAGGCCAATGAAAGGAGAATATGATGGAAGGGATGGAAAGAAGGAAAGAGAGAGGAGACGCACAAGCGAACGAAGGGGAAACAAACAAGAAAGCGGAAAGGGGAAAAAAGGGGTGCAAAGACGGAGGAAGGGAAAGGGTACAAGGTAGAATCAAAGGAAGAGGGGAATAGCATTAGCAAAGGGGAGAGAAGGGAAAGAAAAAAAAGAGAAATGTAAGTAGAAGGGAGGTAAGAAAAGGAGGAAGAAAACGAACAACATTTTGGAACAGAAGCATGAAGAATAAAGGGAGAGGCACACGCAGAGCAAGCAAAAAGAACCATAACAAAACGCGCTGAAAAAAGGGAAAGGCAAGCAAGCAAGCACAAGAGGCTCGTGAGGGGAAAAGAGGAAAGAAAATACAAACCGAAAGATCAGAAAACATTAACCGAGATCAAAGCGGCAGAGCAAAAAATACAAGAAAAATAACAGGAAACAAAAATCGGGAAATAAAATGACAAGAGGGGAAGCAAAAGATGAAACGAGAAAGAGTAAAAATAAATAAATAAAAGAAATAAATTAAACAAAATAAAATACACAGACAACAAATAAACAATAATTAAAACAAAAATCTCCCGACTCCCATCCCCGGCAGTGATGCTCTGGTTAGCAAGTTGATATATGCACAATTATGGTAAACTGATACTTAAGTTCGCATTAATAACAGCGGCGAATGAGGGGAGCGTGCGACCCTACAGGTTAAACTGTTGTGATATGAAGGAAAGTGGCACGAGACACTTTCCCCTCCCACAGGATAACGAAGGATGGGGAGGGAGGGAAGGAGGAGGGAGAGGGGGTCAGAGGTGACGAAGAGGGATAGGGGAGGAGAGGAGAGGAAAGGAGAGGAGAGGAGAGGGGAAGGGGAGTGACAGGGGGAGGGGGAGGGAGAGGGAGAGGGAGAGGGAGAGGGGGAGGGAGAGGGAGAGGGGGAGGGGGAGGGGGGAGAGGGAGAGGGAAAGAAAGATTAATATGCAAGAAGGTAAAAGGAGAAGAACCAATAATCAAGACAAAAGACGTCGGCTGAACTAAAAAAATGACTAGAGACAAACAAGGAAGATGGAGGAAAAGGAAGAGAAGGAGAAGGGGGAGGAGGAAGAAGAGGAGGAGGAAGAGGAGGAGGAGAAAGGGGAGGAGGAGAAAGGGGAGTAGGAGAAAGGGGAGGAGAAAGGGGAGTAGGAGAAAGGGGAGGGGGCGGTGGAGGAAGAGAAAGGAGAAGGAGGAAGGAGGAGGAGAGAATGAGAGAGAGAAACGACCCTCGAACTGAGGGGAAACGTGGCGAAAAGATGGAAGCAATATGAGGAGAAACAAAAAAACAACAACAGAGGAGCCGAGGAGAAGCAATATCAAGCGGTCAAAAAAAGAGACGCGAGATGAACGATCCACAAAAAAGGGAAAATACAGAAAGAAAGAAGGAAGGGAGAAAGGAAGGATCGATGGAAGGAAGAACGGAAGGAAGGGAGGAAGAACAGGAGGATGGGGGCAGGAAGAGGGAAAAGAGGGAAGGAAGGAAGAAGGGAATGAAGGATGGAAGGAAGGAAGGGAGAACTGCAAGTCATGAATGAATGGAAAAAAAAAACTAAAGGCAAGAGGGAAGGCGCGCAGGAGGGAAGTATGAAATCAAGAAGGGCGAGAAGAATAAAGAATAAAGAAGGAACGAACGAAGGAAAAGAAACGAAGACAAAATATAACGAAGGGAGGACAAACTGAACAAGTAACTGTAGAAGGATGGAGGGAAAGAAGGGACGAGGAAACGAAAGAAGAACTGCAGACGGAGGGAGGGAACGAAGGAAAGAAGAAATCGGAAGAAGAACTGTAGAGAGAGGAAGGGAACGAAGGAAGGAAGAAGAGAGCAGACTCCCTGCAGAAGGGAGGACTGAGCCAGGGAACGAAGGGAGGAAAGGGTATTAAGCACGTCTTCAACAAGCCCGCCACGTAGAGGCCGGGCCCTTTCAACCGCCCTGACTATTCTGTAGCCTTATTGATGTCCCAGATGGAAGGCCGAACCGCCGGGAATGTTGAGTGGCTGGTGTACATAACTTAAACCCGCGTTAATTCTCTCTCTCTCTTTCCCGCTCTCTCTCTCTCTCTCTCTCTCTCTCTCTCTCTCTCTCTCTCTCTCTCTCTCTCTCTCTCTCTCTCTCTCTCTCTCTCTCTCTCTCTCTCCCGTCTCACTCTCTCTCTCTTTCCCTTTCCCTTTCCTTTTCCCGTTCTCTCCCTCTCTCTCTCTCTCTCTCTCTCTCTCTCTCTCTCTCTCTCTCTCTCTCTCTCTCTCTCTCTCTCTCTCTCTCTCTTTCTCTTTCTCTCTCTCTCTCTCTTTCCCTTTCCTTTCCTTTTCCCGTTCTCTCTCTCTCTCTCTCTCTTTCCCTTTCCCGTCTCACTCTCTCTCTTTCCCGTCTCACTCTCTCTCTCTTTCCCTTTCCCTTTCCTTTTCCCGTTCTCCCTCCCTCTCTCTCTCTCTCTCTCTCTCTCTCTCTCTCTCTCTCTCTCTCTCTCTCTCTCTTTTTCCCTTTCCCGTCTCACTCTCTCTCTCTCCCTTTCCCTTTCCCTTTCCTTTTCCCGTTCTCTCTCTTTCTCTCTGTCTGTCTGTCTGTCTGTGTCTCTGTGTGTCTGTGTCTGTCTGTGTGTCTGTCTGTCTGTCTGTCTCTCTCTTCTCTGACTTTGTGTCCCTCTCTCTCTTGTGTCCTTTTTACGGATTGTATAAACTCTTTTTTAGACCTTGATACAATACTATACAGCAACTTTACTGTCTGTCTGTATTTTCTACCATGTTATACAATCTCCTGGGTGTTTGTAGTCCAACCGTCTGCTTGCCCGTCACTTTAAACTTGCAACACTTCGTCTAACTAACTTCCTACTCGTGGTACAAAGGCATGCCCCCTACCCCGCCCTACCCTTTACGCCATGCCTTCCATGGAGATTACCCTTCCCATCATTTCCCCCACAATCAAGCCCTGATTACCATCAGAAAACAATAGGTCCCCAAGTCACCTATTAACACCTCACACCTAACCCTGCTCCTATCCTACCCTCTATGCCCCCTCCTCCCTCCCCTATCTCCCCTCCCTCCTCTACCCATCCCTCTTTACCACCTCTCATTTACCCCGATTCACATGCCCCCCGCCGTCGCCCCAAGCACCCCCCTCGCCCCCTCCACTTCCTGACTGGACCGGCTTGCCTGACGCCATGTGTAGCAATTTGCAAGCGAGATTAGGCCAAAATATCACAGCATTTGTTGTACTTTAATGAGGCATAAAGAGAGCGGCCGCCGCCAACACTACTGAGAGAGGGCTACTGCCAGCTGAGAGGAACGCTACGTTAAACGGGCGGGCTGAGGAGGGGGGAGGGGGAGGGGGCGGCGTGAATGGCCTTGGCGGGCTATGAGACGCGGAGGGGCAGAAGGGCAGGGTAAAAGGAGATACACGAGACGACAAACGGAAAAAATATGTTTAACAAAACACTGGCCAAAGGAATCGTCAAATGAGTAAAATGGAAGGCGAGGAAAACGGAGGAACTTAGACACCTTCTGGTGGAAAAAATGTATGTCCTCAATGCGGACGCGAATGACAAAAGCTCGGGTCTTCGCGCATCGCCACACGCTTTACCTGTCTCCACACAAAGCACGGCATTTCCTCGCGGTGCCCAAGTCACTCTGCATTACAATCCGGAGGACTCTCACACTTCCTCGGATCGGAGTCGCTCCCACCGTGCACGTTCTTTTGGAGCATCCTTCCCACCTTCTGCAGCGTCCTCTCACAATCCTCCAAGTCCGCCTCACCATCTCTGAGTGGTCGGGACAGCCCGGCAGGGGAATAAGAGCTCTCATCATGTAAATTCCCTCTCTCTCTTGCAAATTTAGTTTCCGTGAGAGTAAATAGTGCCAGTGTCACGGCCACTCCACAGTGAAGGCAGGCACGCGGCACTGTGCGGGACTCGCGTAAAATTTTGCCAAGTCTGATGTGCCAACTTCTCACACGGTCGCTCTCGTCCTTCATCGCCGACAGTGTCGCAGTGCCTCGCGGACGTGGCACCGAACATACGGCCATCGTTTTTTAAAGATTCTCCAGTGCGTTGAGGGGAGAGGAGACTATGGACGATGAGGACGTGGCTACTACTCCGACAGTCTTAGGTGGGGATCTTGCAACCAGCAGCACCGGTTTGAGGCTTTACATACCAAGCGAGATCGTACATCGATATCAATCCCTTGCAAATTTCGACATTACAGTGGAGGGGGGGAGGGAAGGAGGGAGGGAGGGAGGGAGGGAGGGAGGGAGGGAGGGAAGGAGGGAGGGAGAGAAAGAGAGAGAGAGATAAGAAAGACAGAGGGAGAGGAAGAGGAGGGAGGATGAGAGAGAAGGAGAGCGCGAGGTGTGCCAATTTCGGGAATGAATGAATGAAGAGTCCTCAGCAGGTTTGTCCTCACATCATTACCACGGCGCACAACTGGCTTCGTGCTCTTTTACTCTTTTCTTAAAAAAAGAAAAGAAAAAAAAAACAGAGGAGCATATACGGAAATACTCACAAAGCGCCATTATAAATAATTACCACGAATTTGATTTTAGTTATTAATCCTCTTATCACATGATCGGCACGGAGCATAAATCATGTATTGGGGAAAAACAAATTCACAATATGGCGTAATCTACAATGTGAGTTTTTTTTTTTTTTTTTTTTGCCCCATTTGAATCCTAGTTTGAAAAAAAACTTAGAATTCAACGAAGGGAACACTGGTTAGAGAGCGACAAGGTTTCCCTTGCTTTTATCTTTCTAAGCCGCTGCCCGAATTCCATCTCGACATCAACCGCCCACTTCGGATCGCCACCCACTTTGGATCACCGCCCATTCGCACTGCATCTTCGCCCTTTGCTGCCACACCACAGCGCTTCTGCACCCACCTACACCTGCCCATTTATCATGCATGTTTTAGTACCACAAGCTTTGCAGACCTTGCATTTCCACATCCATCTGTCATTCTTTTTTTTTATCCCACACTTCAAAGCATTATTCAGAAAGCCCTCATGCAGAGTCTACAAAGAGAGCATGCGAGCGCCGTTCGCGGATTCGAACCGACGCCATAAGGTCAAAACGCTCATCAAATAACATTGTCAGCGGCAGCACGCGATAATCCACGTAATACGATTATCTACTTATTGGTCCTGATAATCCTAATGTTGTGGTCAGTCTCGTTCTAGTCGGGGCCCAACGCGTTTGCCTGACTAGCGTGGAAATTCGCTCTTGCCAGCCCGCTGTCAAGTCAAGTGGTAATATCTTGACGGACCGTTTGTCCTTCTACACCCCTTAACCTAAGCGTCCAAACGGATAGGGGAAGAAAAATAGGTAAATATAAAAGTGCAGACAAAGGTTAACATGTAAGGAAGGGCGGAAAACGATGTCGGCAAATATAAAGAAAGAAGAAGAGAAAGAGAGAAAGGGCTATGGGGGAGGAAGGTCGGAGGACGGAGGGCGGGCCCGGCCACACAAAAGCACCAGCGAGACCACACGTCAGTCCAAGTGGTAATGTGCTGTCACCCGCCGCGCCATGGTCAACTTACCCCCCCTCCCCCCACCGACTCATGTGACTGGGCAACTTATCGTCCTCGCTTGTTTGTTACTTGCAGCAGCTTGATTTATTGCAATAAGTTCTACCTGCTACTTTGCCTGATTTATTACACGGACAGACTTTTTGGGGACTGTTTACTCGGACGATTTATCGCGATCGTTTTTTTTCTCTCTTGCTAATTTGAACCGCTATGACATAATGATGCCATTACCACTTTGTGCTATACGATACCAAAGACTTCTTGTGCTATACGATACCAAAGACTTCCTAAATATCCATGTAAAAATATAGTGTTTACATTTCCCACACACAAAGCCTCCTCCATTGCTCGACAGCCGCAGCACTTCGAGTCTAGCACCATCCCAAGGACAGCCGCTCAGGACTACTCCTCCGCCTCCAAGAAATGCTCGTCTACTGCTTGCTGCGTGCTGGGTGCCAGTGCCAGGCCAGCAGGACGCCGGGCCGCCGTAAATGGAAGTTCCTGGTTCTGGTGTCGCTAAGAGCCACTCCGCGTCCCACACCCCGTGTTGCCTCCCCTTGTTTGGCCCCTGTGTTGGCTCCCCGCCGTGCATGCGTCTTGCTATACAATACGGCCACTGAACACGAGATCTATCATTGTCAGTTCATACTGTCCAAGCGCTTGTTTAAACAACCCAAAACACAAATGAGCCTAATACATAGTCATTAGAACATTAGTCCCCGTGAATAATTGCTCTTGCCATTGTCTCGTCTCTTCGGCGCCGACACAGAAGGAGAACCGTCTCACATGTGTCTGAATCGAGCTGACTAACGATACCTGGCCCTTGCCACGCGCAGCCGAGAGCGAACGTCCGAGCGCACCAGTAAATACATAATAACCTCTGGACTGCAACGTCACTCGAGTGAAAGCGAACAAAGGGGTCACTCCATTACGAAATCACTTCCTATCCGAATACACCCACTACGTCGCCGCAGGACTCTCGACATCATTGTACACGTCCCTCCCACTTCCACCTACTTCTTCCCTCCATTTCTCCTTCCCTCTCCTCTCTCATCCGCTTTATTTCCTTCCCTCCCTCCCTCTCTCCTTCCTCCCTTCCTCCCCCCTTCTTGACCTTCCTCATTCCCTCCCTCCCTCCCTCCCTCCCTCCTCCCTGTGCCTGCAGGGTCGTATATCAATATACATCCAGGATATCGCGGAGATGGGTTCCCTGGGTTCCGGAGGGTTCCGGAAGGTTCGAGAGGGTTCCAGGTTCATTTCCATCCGTGTGCTCCGGCGGCGAGATCGCATATTCAAATACGTTTACACAGCGAGCGTTTCCGCGGAGATTATTTAGCGTATTAAGGCTTGGGCCGCTGGGGGATTCGGGAGGGGGTGGAGAAAGGGGAGGGGGTGGAGAAAGGGGAGGGGGAGGGGGGAGGAGAAAGGGGAGGGGGAGGAGACAGGAGTGGGAGGCGGAGAAGGAGAATAGAGAGGGAGACGAGAAAGGGGATGGATATAAGAACGGAGAGGGAGATGAGAAAGAAGATGGAGGTGAGAAAGAGGAGGGAGTGAGAAAGGAGAGAGATATGAGAAAGGGGAGGGAAGTGAGAAAGGGGAGGGGGTGAGAAGGAAAGGAAGATGAGAAAGGGGAGGGGGTAAGAAAGGAGAGGGAGACGAGAAAGGAGAGGGAGATGAGAAAAGGGAGGGAGGTGAGAAAGGGGAGAGGGTGAGAAATGAGAAGGAGATGAGAAAGGGGAGGGGTGAGAAACGGGAGGGGGTAAGAAAGGAGAGGGAGATGAGAAAGGGGAGGGAGATGAGAAAGGGGAGGAAGGTGAGAACGGAGAGGGAGATGAGAAAGGGGAGGGGGTGAAAAAGGGGAGGGAGTGAGAAAGGAGAGAGAGATGAGAATGGGGAGGGAGGTGAGTAAGGGAAGAGGTTGAGAAAGGAGAGGGAGATGAGAAAGGGGAGGGGGTGAGAAAGGGGAGGTGAGAAAGGAGAGGGAGATGAGAAAGGGGAGGGGGTGAGAAAGGGGGAGTGAGAAAGGAGAGGGAGATGAGAAAGGGGAGGGAGGTGAGAAAGGGGAGAGGGTGAGAAAGAAGAGGGAGATGAGAAAGGGGAGAGGGTGAGAAAGAAGAGGGAGATGAGAAAGGGGAGAGGGTGAGAAAGGGGAGGGAAATGAGAAAGGGGATAGAGGGGAGAAAGGGGAGGGGGTGAGAAAGGGGAAGGGGTGAGAAAGGGGAGGGGTGAGAAAGGAGAGGGAAATGAGAAAGGGGAGGGGTGAGAAAGGGGAGGGGTGAGAAAGGGGAGGGAGATGAGAAAGGGGATAGAGGGGAGAAAGGGGAGGGGGTGAGAAAGGGGAAGGGGTGAGAAAGGAGAGGGAGATGAGAAAGGGGAGGGGGGGAGAAAGGGGAGGGGGGGAGAAAGGAGAGGGGGAAAGTCAGTAGAAGGGAAGAGGGAGGAGAAAGAATATAGGATAGAGAGTGAAAACAGGAGGGAGGTGGGAGAAGGGAAAGAGGACACGGGAAGGGGGCGGTAGGAAGGGCAAACCGAGTCACAGAGAATTATGCAATGCTGCGCTCTTTAAGAGCTTCCGATGGCTGCTTAGCTCAACAATGAAAGACGATGATCGCCTCTGGAAACGGAGAGCTACATCGCCATTGCGCCTAAGTACAGGAAATGGCTAGGATAGAGTTAACAATGAACTGAGTAGAAGAGGGAAACAATCTGAATAATACCTACATATATACATACATACATATATATATATATATATATATATATATATATATATATATATATATATATATATATATATATATACACACATACATATACATATAAATATACGCACACATACATACATACATACATACATATATATATATATATATATATATATATATATATATATACAAACATACATATACATATACATATACATATATGTGTGTGTGTGTGTGTGTGTGTGTGTGTGTGTGTGTGTGTGTGTGTGTGTGTGTGTGTGTGTGTGTGTGTGTGTGTGTGTGTGTGTGTGTGTGTGTGTGTGTGTGTGTGTGTGTGTGTGTGTGTGTGTGTGTGTGTGTGTGTGTGTGTGTGTGTGCACGCGCGCGCACGTATGCGTGTAAATTGGAGAGATCAATTGTTTTAACTCAGACAAGAGCCTTCCCTTACATGATAGGTGGGCAAGAGGAGAGGAGGACGAGGGGAGTGAAAGAGATAGGGCAAAGGGATGGAAAAGCGAGGGGAGGGAGAGGAAGAGGGAGAGGGGGAGGGCGAGGAAGAGGGAGAGGGGGAGGGAGAGGAAGAGGAAGAGGGAGAGGGAAGGAGGGAAGCTGGCCGAGGGTTTGTGTTTACTCTCACAACAGCAGCACTGTTCTGCCTTCCCCTCACCTGTCCGACACGCACTTGCCACCGCCACTCACACTCCGCAACCAGCACTTCGGTCGCGTTATTCATCAGCGTTCAGCCGTAATACCAAAATCGATACCAGAACGTCAAACCCGACTCGTCCCCCCTCCCACATTCTCAATCCCATTTCCAATCATTCCGGTCCTACCTGCAACACAATCATGCAACATCGCCAATCATACGCGGAGCCAATCTAAGACCACGGTTAACCTCCCCCTCTCCGCCTACACCTGTAACCCCGATCGAACATCTTGATAGACAACCTCCCTCCCTTCCTCCCTCCCTCCCTTACCCCCTACATGTCCAGCGCCACCCTTTCGCCACCACGCCCATACACAGCGGCGCTAAAGCTCAAGTTCATTACCAGGTGTGGACCTCATCACTATAATGACCGCGGCGGAGAGGAACCTACCCTCATTTCGGACCTCTTTCTGCAACTCTTCGGTGTTTTTTCCACCCCAACTAATCCTTTTCCTTCCGTCCATTTTTCCTCTTCCTTCCCCTGACACATTTCTTCACGCTGACTAAGCAGGAAGGGGAGTTTCCTGAAGGGGACAGCCACCTCTTCTCCCCCCCCCCCCCAAGCAGGTGGCTGGTAAGAGGGAGTGTCAGGTAAGGCCGGGGAGGTGAGCCTGACGAGACCCCGGTGGGAGTATCGTGTGGCGAGAGTAAGACGTCTGGGGGCCGCCACACGTCGCCTCACGACCTTACATTAACACACGCTGTAACATAACCTGTACTGCCACCTCGCCCCCGCCCCCCGCCCTCGCGCTTTCCTCCTCGGCAAAACGCGCACCCTCGCCGCCGCGAACTCCCTCCCTAAACTCGCACTCTATATCACTGACGCATATGGAGTGCACTGCCCTACGTCGTGCATCTTCCACACACATCATCAATTGCAACCGCGCTGCAACACACCCTTTTGTTGCCACCGACATTCGCCTCGATCTTTTCGCCCGCTGTCTTAATGATCGCACACGGCGCTAGATATCCGTTCCTCATTTGACATGCATAAAAAAATGACCGGAGCTCCGCCTCAACCCTCACCTCCTCCCCACCCTGCTCGACATTATCCCGACCAGCCCTCCTCTCCTCCGCCCTTCCCCTTCGTTCCCCGCACCGCTCTTCTTCCAGTATGTCTTCCTCTCTGTCACACACCTTGAATTAGTGAGGGCGAGTGAACGGCCAGACGGGCGGCATAAGCTGCAAGTCCTGCCAGGGTGAGGAAGGAGGGGAGGCGAGGGAAAAGCGGCTGGAGAGACAAATGCTCGCCGCCGACACGAGGGGAAAATGAACCCTCAAACGCACTAGGGTGAAGGAAAGGAAGCACACTCACAGTCGACAGAAGCTGGGGAGGATGAGTGGCGGAAGGTGGATGAGAAGAGAAGTGGAAAATTCACGGCGAAAAGATGTGGAAGGAAAAAGGGATGAAGGATGGAGTAGAGACAGAGAGGAAAAAAGTTAAAGCAACTTTGTGAATGGAATGAAGGGGCGAATAGGACAGAATAGGAGAGAAAGTGGGAGGGCGAAGAAGAGGAAGGTGGTGTAGGGTCAATAAAGTCAACAAAGCCGAGTGAGGCCGGGGCCCCGGCTGACGGCTGCACAATACAGAGTACACAACACTTTCGCTGTCACCAGCATCGCTGTCCTCGCTGTGATCCCGACTCTCTGGCCGCCTCATCAATAACATTCATAGCGCCTCTAACCGGCCCTTAAACCAGTATAATTTTATCATTAGCACAATCTTCATCCAAGCCCCAGCCTCATAAACAGTATCCCTAGATTAACCAGTGTCTCCACTTGGCACTATTCATAACGGCATCACACTTTATACCTAACCACACAAGCCACGCCCCTCTGACTCCGCCCTCGAGTGAGCGACGAGGTTCAAAGTTGCAGAAATAGCAGTTTGTGAGTTACTCTGACATGCAAGCACTCTTACCGGTACATATAAGACGTATCTACTCAAGCGCATTCCTCTCTAGTCGGTCCATGCCATTCAGTCTATCCATCAACTTGCACTTGCACGATCAAACAGTCTCAGTCT
>NW_028234425.1:27901366-27911366 GCF_977035675.1 Penaeus japonicus | reverse complement strand
GGGAAGGGAAGGAGGGACGGAAGGAAGAAAAGCGAGGGAGGATGTAATGGTGATAAAAAGTGGAGAGGGAGGAAAGGAAGGAGGGAGGGAGTGAGGGAGGGAGAGAACGAAGAGAATGGAAAATGGAGAGGGAGAGAGAGAGAGAGAGAGAGAGAGAGAGAGAGAGAGAGAGAGAGAGAGAGAGAGAGAGAGAGAGAGAGAGAGAGAGAGAGAGAGAGAGAGAGAGAGAGAGAGAGAGAGAGAGAGAGAGAGAGAAAGAGAATGAAAGAGAAAGAGAATGAAAGGGAAAGAGATAGAGAGAGATAGAGAGAGATAGAGAGAGAGGGGAGGGAAGGGAGAGGGAGGGAAGAGAAGTGCACACTCAGCCATTCTTACATATGCATTCGGCGAGTCGCACTTGGCGGTGACGAGGCGAGACACCTCACAAAAGAACCAGATAGATAAGACTGGAGGATGAGAAACTGGAGGAGGAGGAGGAGGAGGATGTAGTGCTGGAAGTGAAGGAGGATGGAAAGGAGGAGGAGGGGGTGAAAGAGGATAGAGAACAGGAGAAGAAGAAGAAAGAAGATGAAGAGGAGAAGGAAGAGGAAAAACAGTAAGAAGTATAGAAGGGAGTGGAGGATGGGGCAATGTGGTGGTGGAAGCGGGAATATGAAGACGTAAGGAAAAAATATAATCAAAATACAAAGAAAGGTGTATGGAAAGACCAAAAATGTCTAGCATAGGGATGATTCAAGTAGAAAAGGCCTAAAAGTTTGAGAACTTGGTGAAAGTTGGTGAAATGCTCCTCTTGTTGGCAGAATTGTGGCCTCCCAGACCACCGTGTGCGAGAGAGCGAGCGAGAAGAGAGGGAGAGGGGAGGGAGGAAGGGAGGGAGGGAGGGAGGGAGGGAGGGAGGGAGGGGAGGGGGGAGAGAGAGAGGGAGAGAGAGAGAGAGAGAGGGAGAGAGAGAGAGAGAGAGAGAGAGAGAGAGAGAGAGAGAGAGAGAGAGAGAGAGAGAGAGAGAGAGAGAGAGAGAGAGAGAGAGAGAAGAGAAGAGAAAAGAAAGGAAGAGAAGAGAAGAGAAGAGAAGAGAAGACAAGAAAGAAGAGAAGACAAGAAAGAAGAGAAGACAAGAAAGAAGAGAAGACAAGAAAGAAGAGAAGACAAGAAAGAAGAGAAGACAAGAAAGAAGAGAAGACAAGAAAGAAGAGAAGACAAGAAAGAAGAGAAGACAAGAAAAGAAAAGAAAAGAAAAGAAAAGAAAAGAAAAGAAAAGAAAAGAAAAGAAAAGAAGAGAAGAGAAGAGAAGAGAAGAGAAGAGAAGAGAAGAGAAGAGAGAGGGGAAATAGAAAAAAAGAGAGAAAAGGGAAGTAGAGAGAAAGAAAGGGAAGCGGGTGCGAAGACCCTAGCCGAAGCCCTTCTGTACCCTTGACCAACGGAACCAAAAAAAAAAGACGCATTTTGTAAAATCATTTGCGCCGAGTTTAAGGTCATATATAAAAGGCGGCTTTTCAGCTGGTACATGGAGACGCTGCGGTGTTCCTTTAAAGTTAGTCCCGATGCATGTTTCATGTTCCAGGAAAAAACAGCGCGAGGAGAAACGCTCCTTGGCCACTCCCCTTTCTTTACTTCTCTCTCTCTCTCTCTCTTCTCTTTCTCTCTCGCTATTTTCTCTTTCTCTCTCGCTTTTTTCTCCTTCTCTCTCGCTCTTTTCTTCTTCTCTCTTGCTCTCACTTTTCTCGGTCTCTCCTGTTCTCGCGCTCCGCTTTCTCTCCCTTCCCCTATTTCTGTGTTCCTTGCCCTCCCTTATCGGTCTTCCTTAACCTGTGCTTTCCTTTCTGCCGTTTCATTTCCACCCTCTTCTGTCCCTCTGTCTCCTTTCGGTGTTCGTCTCTCCATTTGCATTCTCTCGTATCTTTTGTTATCTCTCCCTCTCTCTCCTTCCTTCATGCTCCTTCCAATCTTCTATTTTCCATTCTCACTTGCTATTCAATTTCTCCTTTCTCTCGTCTCATGATTTTATCTCGAAATCCGGTCATTCTCCCCCTTTCTATTCATTCCATTTTTTACCATCGTTTATTACAGCCTTCGACGTTTGGCGAAAGTAAATCAATCAGCAAACACTCGCCATCACACAACGCCCACAGTGTGCCCAAAGTCCACACGCGGGCGGGCCACTCTCGCCGACGTCGCTAGGTCGCCCGCGTACCCGCACATCTCCCGTCGACGTCTCGTCTCTCTGACTCGCACACTAGGCCTTCGTCTCCTTAGAGTCGATCGGACAAGAGAGCGGGAAGGAGATGGTCACGGCATCGTCAAAAACATCACTGGCATTTATGCCTCCGATTACATTCATGTTCAGAGGCACTTACATATGCGCGCATCAGAACTAAACATACACACAGACATAGACACATGTACATGTAGACATTCACATTCACACACGCACACACACACCGACACACACACACACCGACACACACCGACACAGACACACACACACACAGACACACACAGACACACACAGACACAGACACACACACACACACACACACACACACACACACACACACACACACACACACACACACGGGCAGAAGCTTTAGTGCCCCCCAAAATAAAGATAATTCGCATTTAAAACGCTTGAGAGATAAAGATCGCAAATAAATGACGCCTCGCATAAATATTCCATGCATGCTTAATTGTACAAGCAACGACCATCAACCTAAATGCCAAAGATGAAGAAAATCGCTGAGCAAACATCCAATAAGCGGCGGAACAGGAGCGAAGGTCGTCCAAATTTCGACAAAAGAACCGAGCCTTCCGTCGAGCCTAAACAAACAGCTCAGAACCAAACAAAACTTCCCTCTGACACACATCCCCTCATGCATGAAAAACAGAGAGAGAGAAAAAAATACAACAAACAAACAAAAAAAGAGGCTTATCTCCTGCACACAAAGGATTCGATAGTTCAAAGCACGACCGACATAATAAGTATATCTGACATCGCGGAGTATCCAGAACACCTTCCCTGGTCAGATGAAAAAGCCAATTGCAGAAACTCCGGCAAAAGTGGTAAACTACACGATAAATTCCCACCAATGGTCCATTTCTGTCCAAGTGCCGAGGAGTAGGGTGGGCTGGGACTGTGTGTGTTGGGGGGGTGAAAGGGGAGTGAGGGGGGAGAAGAAGGAGAGATGGGGTGGGGGTGTGGGAGGAGAAGGAAAGATGTTGGAGGAAAGAAGGAGGGGAGAGAGGATGTGGGGAGGGAGGGGAGGGGCGGGAAGGGAAGGAGATATGTGGGGGAAGGGAAGAAGGAGGATAGATGTTGGGAGAAGGGAAAAGGGTGGAGAAGGAATGTTAGGGGAAGGAAGAAGGAAGGAAAGTTTTGGGGGAAGGAGAGTTGAGGGGTGGAGGGAGAGAAATAGAAATGTAGAGTAAGGAAAGTGGAAGAGGGGAAAACGATAAGTGAATGAAGAAAAGGAAGTGGGGAGGATGAGAAGACGGAGGATGGGTGAGGGGATAGAAATAGAAGAGGCGTGGGGGTAGGGAAGGAGGGAAAGACAGAGGGAGATCCTCAAGAAAGGAAAAGAGCAAAGCGAAAAGCGTACTACCAACGCAGGAGAGGGGGAAGAGGCGTAAGAAAGAACACCGCAGGAAAGGGAAGGGAAGGGAAAGGAGGGTGGAGAGGCGACGAGACGTGGGCCCAGGGAAAAGGAGGGCGCGTGTGTGTGGAGGGGAAGTGGATAGCTGGAATGGATGAGCGGCACTGAAAACTTTTCACTAAGTTAAATTAGCCTTTAGGATCAAATGATTCAGGAAAGAGCAAGGGCGAGCGGGAGGGGGTATTACCACTGCAGGAAGGGGCAGGGAAGGGCAGGGAGGGGCAAGAAGAGGCAAGAAGGGACAAGGAGGCGCGCGGAACGTCAAGTAGAAACGAAGGCAAGAGGTGAGTAGCGGACATGATAATGATCACGAGACGGCGTGTAATGAAGACATAATGGTAACAAACCGCTCAATAAAACACGACTTAAAACACGCAGCGAGCGAATCGCAACTGCGGTCTCGCGGCGAAGGGGAGAGAAAAGGGGAGGGCGAGGGGGGTTGAATCGACGTAACCAACAAAGTTACAAGTACTTTTTTCTCCCTGAATAATGCCATGCATCCTAATGCCGGATCAAGTGCTAAAGTTAAGGATAATAACATGTAACAAAACAATTGGAATATATCTAGATCCTTTGTAGTTGGTGATCATGACTTTGAAACAAACGCTATTATCATTGTTATCAACATGACTTGCAGTTCACTTTATCCTCGCTACAGCTGCGCCAATTATATATATATAGAATAATCAACCTGCAAAGAGCAAAGCCATAACCATTATAATGATGGATACAAACAAGCGTTACGTAACAGCAGCAATATGTCCTCGTCCTCCCTCATCGACCCATCCTTCTTGCCATTAATATGCTTCTCACTATCATAACAAATTTCCCATTACAAACTATCAGCATAATCGCCGCAATCAGTATACTCAACCAACAGGACGGAGCCGAAGGTGGCGTGCTGGGTCCGGCGAATGTGTGGCCACGAGTACAAAGTTCTTAGTTTATTCCTCGTCCTTGCCCCCCCCCCTTCCCCTATTGTATGCTACCCCACACTCTACCCTACGACCTCTCCCCTCCCCCTTATGTTGCCCCTTGTCCTTCACCCCCGACCCTCGTTCGACAATATAGACTCGGCCAACAATATTGGTCCCGACACACATCACCAGTATTTCATTGACTTTACCAACTCCCGGCGACAAAATATGCATAAACTCTTGACAATCTAAACTCACGGCTCCCTGCCTGCCTGCCTGCCTGCCAATCTCACAGCCCGCTTTGCTTATCAGCCAGTCAGCCAGCAAGCCAGATAGCCTGCCAGGCCTTCCTTCTTCTCTTCCTGCATTCCGCCTACCAATCAGGCGTTTGCCAGCAAGCAAACCCTCCCTGCTTGCCTCCCTTCCTTACCCAATGCCTTCCTCGTTCACTCCAACACGCACGCATGCACTTTTTGTTTTTGTTCTGTCATTCATCCGGTTTTCTGCCCTTCCTACCCGCCCCCATCCGCATCCTGCTGTCCTCCCGGATACGTCCTGCTTGCCTACTATCGGATAATCGACACGTATCAGCCTGGGGTCGTCCGTCCAAGGGGCCAAAGCACAAGCAATGTGAAAAAAGCAAGGGTTCACTACCACCCTCATCAGGATTGGAACGTGACTTCGGAAGGGTCGGGGTCGCACTGCTGATGGGGGGAAGGAGGGAGAGGGGAAGAGAGGAGAAAGAAGGGGGGGAAGGGGTAAATGAGGTGAAAACCAAGGACGTGAAAAAGGGGGGAGACGGTGGGTGGCCGGAGAGAAAAAGAAGAGAGAAAGGTGAAGTCGCCGTGGAGAAATCGTCATTTGAAAATCGGGTAAAAAAAAAAATGCTTCCTTGACAGCCCCTGCTAAAAATGTCTAGCAAGAGTCCACCTCCACCCGCCCCCCTCTATCTCCCTCCTCTCAGCCCCCCCCCCCCTCCTCCATCCTGACCCGCCCAGCCATCGCCGTTTTTCTGGTCCTCGCCGGAACATCGGAAAAGGAACCAATTTTCGGGGGGTTCGGGAGATTAAATCTGAACAGAAAATCCATTTAAACTCGCGTCGCGCTTGGACCCCGGGGCGGCGAGACAAGTGCCGCAGTATTTTCTCGTATTCATGCTGGCCGAGACACATTTAATTCTCAGAGCCTTGTAAGTAGTCGTACCGGGCCCTGGGACCTCCCAGCGCCGCCCAGAACAAACCCGGCAGGCACGCCCAACGCCAGCCAACGCGGGACGGGGAAATTCATGGGCGCTTCGGCAGGGGATTGGGAGGAAAAGAAGAAGAAACTCAAGAATGAAGGGAAACCGAGAAAAAGAGAAGGTAAAACGTGAAAATGGAAATGAAGGAAAATCAATGGAAACAAGAAAGCAAGGAAAACATAAGGGAAAACGGTGAACCAAGGTAAAATGAAAAACAAAATCATGGATATGTGGGAAACGGAAAAAAAGGGCAAGTGGCGAGAGAATGGGAAACCGAGTGAAAAATAAAGGATAATCAAGGAGAAATAGGGAAAACCAAAGGGGTGGAGGAGGAAAAAGCGAAGAGGGAGATAGACCAGGAGCTAGAGGAAGAGAAAGAAAGGGAGGAGTAGGAGGAGGAGGAAGAAAAGGGGGTGGAGGAATAAAATGTGAATGAGAATGAGGATTGGGAGGAAGATAAATAAGAAAAGGAAAATAGCGGAAAATAAGGAGGAAGAAGAGGAGGAAAAGCATCTCGTCCAAACAAAAAGTGACGTGCCAATCCGACGTCGAAAAAATCACATTGACACGCAACAGAAGCTAAACCGGCCCCCCCCCTTCCCATCCCCCTCCCACCGCAGCCGCCATCCTCACCATCGAGGGGCACAAGTCCAATCAAATGACGTCTGTGGCGAAGAGGCAAAATCGAGATTGATCGAATTGTTAATTAATGTCTAACGCAAATATGGTGATTAGAGCGTCGCGTGCTTCCGACGTTGGGCCGAGTTGACAGTGATTGGGAAGGGGAGGGGGGGCACACACTTCTACCTTCCATAAATATCTTAATTAGTGACAAATCTCCAATAAACCTCCGCGATTATATTTATTCGTCAATCATCATTCCGTGTGCCAAATCGATTTTCGTCTACCGTACACAACTTGGATTCACGTATCAACCGAATATTCTCTTAACCTTACGACGAAATACGAACTTGAACTTTCCAACCCTTGGCCTCCTCTCTCTTTATCTTCCACTTTCTCCTCTCTCTCTCTCTCTCTCTCTCTCTCTCTCTCTCATCTTACACTTTCTCCACTTCCTCCTCTCCCCATCTCTCCTCCTCCTTTCCACTCATCCCTTTTCCTCCCCCGGCGCTCAGCCCAGTGAGGGACGGAGAGCATCATGCACCTCCCCGTCTCCGTCCGCGCCGTCATGCACCATTGTTAATATCAGTGACAGCGCAACAAACGATGGCATCGAGTTTTGGTCTGCATTAAATAAACAATTCAGGTTGCAAGGAATCGTCTTGCTGCCGCGAGGATCAAATATTCATTCGGGATTGTTCTGAAATGCATTCGTTTTATAAATACCGTTCAAATAAACAAATAAATAAATACAATAAACAAACAAACACCATTGAGGAAAAAAAAATAGAGGGAAAGTTTCCATTCCACGCTTGACAGAACATACGGCAAATCATCAACGTCTGATACATCCTGTACCAAAAACACACACACACACACACACACACACACACACACACACACACACACACACACACACACACACACACACACACACACACGCGCTTCCATATCCATTACTAGCGTCACCTGCACACGACTAGCGCTTTTAATCTCCTTCCCAAAAAAAATCACGGCGGCGGAAAAATTAAATGAGCAGTACAACCCAGGAGCCCATTGTCTCATACCTCGAAGTGAATGGTGGAGCCTCTCTATCCTTATTTACACCCTTCAACACCCCCACCCCCACCCCGCCCAATGGCACCGCTTCGTGGTTATGCAGCACCCCCACTTTCATAGTCCTGTTTCTCTTCTTCCCTTCCCTTCCCTTCCTTTCCTTTCCTTTCCTTTCCTTTCCTTTCCTTTCCTTTCCTTTCTCCCTCCCCCTTCCAAGTCCCCACACTGGTCTGTGTCACGTCAAAACCTCAGCGTTGGCCCGCGCCACCTGGTCATTATCTCTGGGACTCATCAGTGTGGGTGTCTGCCATTGTCTGCCGAGAGGGGATAGGAGTTGTAAGAAAGGGGGGGAGGGGGGACAAAGGGAGAAGTCAGGGGGAGCTGCGACTCTCCTTCTCCTCCTTTCCTTCTTTTCCTTCTATTTTTCTTACTCCTCCTCCTTCCTCTTCCTCCCCCTCTGCACATCCTCCTACTCCCCGCCTCCCTTTCCTCCCATCTCCTCCTCCTCCTCCTCCTCCTCATTCCTCCCTTCTTCTCCATTTCTTTCTCCTTTTCCTTCTCCTCCTCCTCCCCCCTACCCCCTCTCTTCCAACCCTTGCCTTTCCCCAAGTCAACACGACAAAATTGCCCATCATCGCCCGGGCTGCCTTCTTTGGCCGTCTCACATTTTTGCCCGAGTTTCTTTCAGACGTCGTCCCGGTTATCTCGGGGAGCCGTTATCTACCTCTGGTTATTGTTAGTCTTTCCTCCTCCCCGGGAGCTTATTATACCCCTCCCCCCTCCCCCCATCACGTTCCTTTCCTCCCTAGTTTCCTGTTCTCTCTTTCCTTCTGGTGATCTTGCTGTCTCCCTCTTTTTATTTCATCTTCTGCGTCTCTCCTGCGTCCCCTTCCTTTTGCCTCGATTTCCTGAGCTCCTCCCGCTTCACCTATCAAGCACTTCTTCCCGAGTCCTGTTTCTAAGACCTTTCCCAAACAAACAAACAAACAGACAAACAAATAAATAAACGAATAAATAGATGGATACGTAGAGCGGAGCAATGAAACAAAAACACACACGAGTGAAAAAGCTAATGTTTGTGAGCGAAGTAACACATTCTTCACCTATGGCCGACGCAAATTTCGCCAGGAGAGAAGAATATCCCGGCCTCCACCCCCACCCCCACCCCCACCCGAAAAAAGTATTTCCTTTCATGTTCCCATATCATGATTTTTCCCCTCGGCCGCCCCATTGTCCCCCATGACGGCCGTCCTCGTCCGCCATGCAGCCGCTCCTCGACAGTGCTTGGTCGTGCGCTGTGCTTTACACAGTGCCTTGCCTTGCACAGCGCCCCCAGGACACTCCAGACGGTGTATTCACGAAATGCAACGGCTCTGCGATAACTCACATTGTTATTTATACTCCACTGTCACAACTCTCAGAAGCATATTGCACTGGCTCTTACCAGATATTTTTAGGAATGTTGAGAAGGCAGGAGGGAGTGGGATGAAGAGAGGGGGGGACTCGGCAACATTTTGCAACAACTCTTCCAACAATCTGTAACACGAGTATGCTTTGAAATGACATACGACGATCTGACTCTGCCCCCTCCCCCCCTATTCTATTCGCGAAATATCTTTCCAATCTTCCTTTTCCCTCAACATCCATCCAAAATATTGCCCAATCATCTGTCTCTTTACTTCCTTCCTCTCTCTCCTTCCTTCTTTATCCTTAATGTACATCTTATTCCTTCTTTCCCCCTTCGTTTCTATGCATTTCGCTTAAGCTCCTCCATTCTCCTTTCCTCGTAAATATCCCTATTTATCCTTTGCTCTCTGCCGACGCTCTTCCTCCACACTTTGGGAAATACATCATCCAGTCATGCATCACTCAGTCCTCGTTCATGATACAATCGTTCTCCGTAATGGACACGAAACCGTAATGTTGTAGTGACTACAAACGACATTTTGATCAGTATATCTATCTATTTATCCTCTCTCTCTCTCTCTCTCTCTCTCTCTCTCTCTCTCTCTCTCTCTCTCTCTCTCTCTCTCTCTCTCTCGCTCCCCATTTAACAGCCAATCCTAATCAAACCAATCTTTATCCAACTGCGCCACTGCAACTACAATCCCCCCTCCCCTCCCTCCCTTCCTCCGAATGCCGCCCTCCTTCGTCCTAAATAGGACTCTCGATACCCCCCTCCCCCCATTCATTAAAGAGTTCATTCATCCCTGCATGCTCTTTTTTCTTTTCTTTTTTTGACCTCGACGTCCTCCTTGCTGCCTTCACTTTTCCCTTCTCATTGTCGTTAATCTCCATTCCCGTTTTTTGTTTGTTTGTTTTCGAGTGCTTTTTCTTTCTTCGTTCTTGTTTTTTGTGTGTCTAGCGTCAACGCGGGACGAAACATGCTGATTAATTCGTTCAGATATCGGTTTTCTAATTCGTCTCTACTCGGTCTGTCGAGAGTGTTTTACATTGTATAAGAATTAAAAGCTATAACTATAAAAAAGACAATTCTGAGCAGTCGGCTAACTACCGTA
>NW_028234425.1:27878866-27893866 GCF_977035675.1 Penaeus japonicus | reverse complement strand
AGCGCCTCCCAGGACGCCCGCAAGAGAAAAGCAAAAGGTGAGAGGCTGCCGTGTGGAGCGA
Source organism: Penaeus japonicus (assembly GCF_977035675.1). Classification (NCBI taxonomy): domain Eukaryota; kingdom Metazoa; phylum Arthropoda; class Malacostraca; order Decapoda; family Penaeidae; genus Penaeus; species Penaeus japonicus. The sequence goes on along the minus strand of NW_028234425.1, from coordinate 27,893,805 downwards.
CCTCGACGGGCGCTCCGATCACCACTCAGCCTGCCATAGAATCGCGGTCGTATGTTAAGTGTACCAACAGTAACCCTCAAACGCGGAGACTATAGTAAGAACAAGAGGATGTGTACTTACTTGCGTTGACGAGCGAACAAGCAAGGGCCAGCAGGAGCAGGATCAGGGGCGTCAGCAGCAGGGGAGGGGCCGTTGAGGAGCCAGTAGGAGAGGCACCTGGCCGCATCCTGCTCCCTGCTGTAAGGGGGGAAATACACACACGGGGTTAGAGAAAAACCTTGAGTACATGCAACCTTACTGTGACGCAGAAACCTCAAAGCTATGACGAGGATGACCTCCCGCTGATTAAAACTAGGTCACCTGATGGTCGGCTCAGGTCATCTCCGCGGAGACATCTCACTCCCTGCACACACCCCAGAGGTGAGGCAGGAGCCTGATCTGGCAGTAACACGATCCCAGGATTATTTGCACTAACACACTAGCACTACTTTTCAACAAGAGCTTCATTCGACTTTTTTTCTATAAATCCTTAACACCTTGGTTCATTGTTTACAAACACTATCTTAATTTCTTATTCTCTAACTGTTCACTCTCAATATCACACTGAAAATGGAAATAAAAGTTAAATAAGATTAGCAAACCTACCCTTTCACATCTATAAAAAAATGGCTCAAAACTGTATCTATTTCGCTATATATGGAAGGTGAGCACAAGATAAAGAGAAAGAAGGAAAGAGATCCACGAGAGAGAAAGGGAACAGGAGAGACGAGAAAACGAACTAGCGAACGCAATAGTATTAGGTTTTCTCCATAATCAATCATGATCTCAGTACCACTGCGCAGAGTACTCGTTCTCGCATCTTTATATCGTCCATCGTCACTTCACATCAGTTCGCGAATACACTCCTAAATCTGCAGCATTAGCAAGAACTTTGTCCGCGCTGTCCAACAAATAATCCACGCGTGTTTCACATGTAAAGCTACACTTGTCGTAAAGTCTGCGGAATTTACCACCCGCAGTTCGTTTACTCCACTACTGCATAGCGCTTGCATATTGGTTAACTGCAATTTCGAAAACAAAAATGGTAACAAAATTACCAGAAAGTCTCTTCGGTAACATAAAATAGGATATTTATTGTCAGAGCCATAATCATCTGAAAATATTCAGAGACAAGAGAGAGAGAGAGAGAGAGAGAGAGAGAGAGAGAGAGAGAGAGAGAGAGAGAGAGAGAGAGAGAGAGAGAGAGATGGGAGAACTGAGTGGGAGGGATGGTATGAGTTATCGAGGATAGGAAATTACAATATCTTAAACCATAGGTGTGTTCATTAGTTTTTCGTTTCTTGACATATATCCTTAAATTAGAGGATACTCCCCTGTTCAATGTAAATGTGCTTTTAATTCGTCCACGCACGCCAGTACATTCGAATACACTCATCCATAATAAAAAATCAGGAGAGATGTAAATTAATCAATCAATACCACACACACGCAGTATACATACATATACATATTTGGACATTATGTATATACATACATATACCTACAAATATACATACGCACACATATAACTATACACATCTACGCTAGATATGCATAAAAAAGTGGAAGGCATCCCCGCACAGGCCCTTCATCTATAATAGACAAGATGTAGATAGACTAATCTAAAGCTAAATGATTCTCGGCGGAACGATTCACCAAGTGCCGTAAATATTAAATTTCAATTTGCTTTGAAACGAAGCTTCAATTTAAGGACTTTTTCAATTATGGACAAAATAAATTATCAGTCATTAGAATTTAACCTGTCAATCCGTTAACATGACTTGATAATTCGATCATTGACTTAGTTCGCCTCTACTGTGCAGGTGTTGAGAAAGCGAGTAGGAGGTAATACAAAATTCATAAATATATGTGTGTCGTGCATACCTGTGTAAATATAGATACATGCATACATATATATTTCTGTATGTACGTATAAATGCGAATATGGAGATTAAAAAAAAAAAAAACAATTGACGCTCACTTAGCGAACAAGTGGTTGACAAAGACAGCGAATAAATGCATCAATGAATAATGAAGAGTGCGACTGAAAGGAGGGGATTGACTCAGAGTAGTAAGTACATGAAGGGAGAGATGAAGTGACGGGAAGTTTATAAGAGATAAATGAGAAAACAAGGGGAGTGGAGAGGAAGCGATGATTGAGGGTTAAAGGGGAGAAGAGCGACGAGTAAAAAGGAAAGGAGAGGCAACGGGGCCAAGGGAGCAGTTGAGAAGCCGAGTTAAGACGCGAGGGAAGAAAGAAAGGCAAGGAGATGGAGAAGAACGAGAGAGAGAAAGAGAAGAAATGTATATAAAGCCAAAACCGACAGAAGGAAAGGGGAGCATGGTAGTACAAGGGGAGACAAAGGTAAGGGTTGAAGAGAGAACCTGATATGCACGACGAATGGAAGCTTGAGTTGGACTGATGGAAGAGGAAGAGGAGGAGGAGGAGGAGGAGGAGGAGGAGAGGAAGAGGAGGAAGGGACGATGAAGGAGAGGAGAAAAAAGCTTGAAACTATTAGAAAATAAAACTAGAAGTGGGAAGGGACTCGGGCCTTCCTTCCGCAACCATTAACGAACTCTTTCACTCACACATGAACAGAAACACATACATGCACATACACACACATAAATACGCACTAACACTCACACAAAGACAGGTTTATACGCGTATCAAGAAAAGACACTCGACCATTGTTTCCATTATGCCATTACGCGATCCGGGAAGACACATTACAGTTCACATACAATCGAGCTCGACCTCCATTCCGAAGCCAGAGATCAATATATTCGGGTTTTACTTTTTTGCCTCCTAGACATGCTGCAGCTCTCACCTTACTCTTCCTTCCTTTCGTCCATTATCCTTTCTCCTTACTCCTTCCCTCCCTTTTGCCTGCCTCTTCACTTTCGTCTCTCCCTACCTCCTCTCTCTTTCTCTTTCTCTCTCTCCCTCATTGTGCCTGAATAATGACACGAGAGAAGAACTTCAATCACCGTCACACGACCCCCCCTTCCCCTCCCCTCCCCTAAGGCCAGCGGATGGTCCTCGGCGCAGCTACAATTAAGGCGAATCTACATATCATTTGGTAGAGCGCTGACATGTTCGACGGAGGAAAGGGAGGTTCGGAAGATAGAGGGAAGCAGGCGCAAGGGGAGAGTAGGAGAAAAGGTGGAAAAGGGGAAGGGGGAGAGGGAGGGAGACAGAAGAGGGGAGGAAAGAGGACGGGAGGGAGGAAAGAACTGTTGGAGAGGAATGTAGGGTAAGTAGGGTAGAAGAGCAAAAGGGAAAGTAAAGCTGAAGGGATAGGAAGAAAAGAGTGGAGGGAGAGGGAAAATGGAAAGGAGAGTGGAGGGCGAGAAGGGGAAAGGGAGGGTATAGGTAGGGGTAAGAGAAGGGGGAAGGTGAAAAAAGGGGGATGGGGAGGGGAAAGGGGAACGAAGGAAAAGCGGAGGGGGAGAGGGGGAAAGGAAGGAATAGAGGAAGGGAAGAGGGGGGGGAATAAGGGAAAGGGAGAGGGGGGGAAGGGAAGGGAAGGGAAGGGAAACGGGGAGTGGTGAGAGCGTGTGTTACAAACAAATCTACTTCCAACACTACAGAGCATCACGTACATCACTCACACATTTTTATTGCAAATATTTGCATTTCCTCTTCAAACTGCGACCATTTCCTAAACAATCCATTTCCTATACACACTGCAATAGCTTTTTTACCGTTCTTTTTATCCCTCTCCACTACAGCAATTTCCTTTCCAAAGACCCTCACTTCATCCCGCATCGCCGTTATCACTCTCGCCGACCTTTTCAATCAGTTTCCTCTATTCCCTTCCACAACGTCATCCCGAGCATAAGTATTCCCGAATTATGAATTCCGACCAATATATGGATGTTTTCTCTCTGCGAAATGTGGGATCTTTCTTCTCTGCATTCTGGTGCTTTTCCCCCCTGTCGTTAGTTACTCCTTCCCTACATTCTAATATATGTCTTCCCTATCTTCTTGTGTTTCCTTCCCTGTATTTAGAGATATCTCCCCCGCACTTGGCATTGCTTCCCTTACAACTTATGCGTGTTCCTCTGGTGCATTCAGCAGTTTGTTTCCCCGACAGTGTAACCGCCTGCCTTCCCTTGCTTGATTAGTCACTTCTGCGTCGGACATGCCCTCACGAAGCAAGCACAAAAAAAGGAAATAATGAAACCATCCCTACCTCATTTACGTTGATGTGATAAAAAACGTAATTATAACACCTCTAACTCGTTTACGCTGATGAGAGTTAAAAAAAAGAGAGGCGGGGAAGCGGGGAGGGAGGAGGAGGAGGAAGTCGGGAGGAAATAAACGAAACAACCTTCGCCTTTCTTCACTAATGGACGCCCAAAAAAAAAGAAGAAAAAAACAAAGAAGAAAGAAAGAAAAGAAAACTGCACTCCATCCCGAGAAACGTCTTGCTCGTAGACCGTGAGAAAGAGAGAGCGCGCGGGGGGAGGGGGGGGAGGGTAGTGAAGACGTTATCAAATAAATGCCATACAATCGGATGCGGATGCTGCGGCGTCAAGTACGTGCTGTTCAGAGGTTGGCCGGGAAGCTGCGGGAACCTTGGTAGATGGACCTTAAAAACACCGGAAGTCCAAGAAATGCAGTAGCCCTCGAGTGTGTGGCCTAATATGTGCCAAGACATTCGTCGTCCCCGTACCAGTGTGGCACGCCCCACCCCCTCCCCCCATTTCCACGTGAGGCTGAAGGTGCAAACACTGGTAGCCCTCTTGAAAGACTACTTAGCTATGACAGCTTTCCTGATGTGGCATTTCTGCCTTAGACGTCCTACTCCTTCACGACGGCGCTGCTCGTGAAGGATAGACAATGGCTGGATGATCGATAGCACGAGAGCAGGTATATTGGTGCCAAAACTTAATTTCTGTATCGGTTTCAAAGTTGCTGAACCCTATTACTCCTCCCCCCTAGCCCACCCAAGACCCACCCCCTTCTTCTCCCCCCTTCCACTTCCAGTCCTTTAACCCCCGCCCCCTACCACCCTCTTTCCGTGGTCCAAGTGCCTGTCCTGCCAAATGACAGTGCGCCAAAGGTAGGCCGGCGAGGTTATGAAGCCAAGAGTACCAGAGTGGCGCGCCGGAGCCTTCTTGGTGCGCCATGACTGCGCCAATCGTCAAATATGAAACATGAGCATAATTTCTTTTGAGACTTCCGAGCCAATATCGCCGCCTCCTTTGACTCCTCGAATTTTACTTTGTAACTCGGAAGAACTCGTCGCTTATAGAACCCACCAATCCTATCGGCCACCCTTTGTGAATCTCTCTTTCTCTCGCTCTGAGTGAGTCTCTGTCTATCTGTCTGTCTGTCGCTCGTTCTCACCGTCTTCCTTCCATGCATGAAAGTACCCATTCACAAACTTTTAATTTTTTTTCCACCATTTCCTGTTCCCTTCTTTTCACTTGTAATTTTCGTCGCTCTCCATTATTCCCTACTTTCACAACAATTACCCCTATATTTACGTTTTCTTCTTTCTATTCATTTTTTCTCATAGTTATAACTTTTTTTCGATTTCTTTTGTCTTTCTGTTGTATATATATCATTTTTTGAAGTTAATGTTTGTCCTAACCTCACCACAGCGTCGGTCCCCTCCCTAATTTCCCCGTTTCTATTTTTTCGAGCCAGGCTTCATTATCTCTTTTCTTTTCATTCTCATTAGCGCTCTCCCTTCCTCCCTCTTCCACTTGTTTGCACAGTCTCCTCTCCTTTCTTTCTTTCATTGTTTTTTTTCTCTCTTCTGTGCGACATTTCTTTTCTTGCCTCTATTCTTGTTTAACGAATTTCCTTCTGCTGTCGATTCTCTGGATGATCTCTCAATTTCAAGCTCTGCTCTCCCTTCAATTTCAGGCTATCCTTGGACTTCGACAGTACGTACGCCTGCCATTCCTCTCTCCCTCCCTCCCTCTCCCTCTCCCTCCCCCCCCCCCCCCCCCCCCCCCCCCCCCCCCCCCCCCCCCCCCCCCCCCCCCCCCCCCCCCCCCCCCCCCCCCCCCCCCCCCCCCCCCCCCCCCCCCCCCCCCCCCCCCCCCCCCCCCCCCCCCTCTCTCTCTCTCTCTCTCTCTCTCTCTCTCTCTCTCTCTCTCTCTCTCTCTCTCTCTCTCTCTCTCTCTCTCTCTCTCTCATCAAATCCGTTCTGCCGGTGCCTGTATCTTCCTTGCTCCCTAAACTTTCCCGCATTTTTCGCCCCTCACTTTCCTCTGGTTTTCAATAGCCCCCTGTCTTTGTCCTCGCTTCTCCCTCATCCCCCTTTTCTTTGCGCGACCTGCGTGAGGAAGCTCCCTGCGGCGGCACTTTCTCCTCTCTCCACCCTTCTCTACCCCCCCCCCATCGGGGTCGCCCTTCCCTTTCCCTCCCTATCTATATTAACCAAAATGACCTGGTATCAGCACGCCCATTTATCGAGACGAAGCGCTAGTGGCCCCGCTGCGACACCTGACGGCCCAGTTCTTTGCATATGAATGTTTTGGAATCCTTACATCCATCCTTACATGGACGAAGGCACCGAAGGATACGGCATGTATACATACATACATACATACATACATACATACATACATACACACACATACACACACACACACACACGTGTGCGTGTGCGTGTGCGTGTGCCTGTCTGTTTTTGTGCCTAAGTTTGTGCATGTGAGAATGCAACTACGTATCCCAGCGCGGCACTGGCGCAAACACGCATCTGCAACAGAAACCCATCCCAGTATTGAGTCAAGAGTCACCAATGATAGTTCACGATGAGTAAAGCACGAGTCCACATGCCTGAGCACAGCTTTAAGCGTGGTAACGAACCGCGGGTGTACGATAGTTGATGAAAGTAGTAGCAGCTGTGGCTAAGCCTAATAGTCGCCCCCTTTAGCTGCGATGGTTTCAGCGGAATGAAAGAAGCATAGCAATCGACCCTGAGGTGCCGAGGCCTTCAGACATTCCCAGAAAAGCAGCATGCGAAAGGATACACCAATAAAAAAGAGCAAATGGAGTGCGAGTAGAAACTGAAAATCCCAAATTCAGTGCAGGCACGCGGGACAAAAAATACGTTAATCCCATTATACAGACGCTAGGGAAAATGGGCTCTTCATCCGTCTCCCCGCACTGGCCCTCCCCTTGACGCCCTCTCCTCCCATCAGGATCATGCTAACCATAACTATACCTCTCCTCCCTCACTCTCCCCCTTTCCCCTACAATTCCTTGTTGTTGTTGTTGTTGTTTTATAGTATCCAATGTTGCCTTGATCCCCCTCTCTCATCTGATAATTTTCTCATCTAAGAAAAAACAATAAATGAATCTCTTTTTTTCGTTCTTTACAGATGTCGAAAAAAATTCAAACTCTCACTAGTTCCGCTATCTGTTCCATCCTGTCAGATCTTTTGCAAACTCATTAATGACTTGTTGCAAACTTTTGTTATCAATCTTATCAACTAAGCTTTCTCAGCAGCAACGCTCAACAATATGTTGCGTGTATCATGTCTGTGTTCACTCGGTATCCTATCTTTACGCATTGTCTTATCCTTCCCCCACCTGACTGCTCCCCTGCCTCAGCAACACGTAGCAATGCCTTATCTCAATCCATCCCCTCATGCATCCTCGCTTCCCATTCCCCTCGCTGTCCCTTTCATCCCTAATTCCTTTCTTCCCTCTTTCCCATACACAGAGCATCATCTCCTTGCCTTGCCTCTCCTCTCCTCTCCTCTCCTCTCCTGTCCTTTCCTCTTCTCTCCTCCCCTCCCTTCCTCTCTCTAGGAGCCATCAAGTGGTATATTCACCTGTCCGTAATTCCGCCTATTGTGCAGTTTAAGTGATTTGATTAGTCGAGATCTCATTATGATATATGACGAGCCCAGGGATGAGGTAAGGGTGGGGGTGGGGGTGAGGTTGAGAAGGGAGGGGAGGGGGGAGGGGGGGGTAGGGGGTTGGGAGGGGTTCCAGGAGTTGGAGGAGGAGTTCCAGTAGGAGGAAGGGGGAAGGAGGAGGGCAGGCGAGGAGGAGTGAGGAGGGTGAAGGGAGGAGGGGAGGGAGGAGAGAAGAGGAGGGGGGGGGAGGAGGAGGGAGGGGAGGAGGAGGAGGAGGAGGAAAGGAGGAGGAGGAGGAGGAAGCAGGAGGAGGAGGAGGAGGAGGAGGAGGAGGAAGCAGGAGGAGGAGGAGGAGGAGGAGGGGAGAGGGGAGGAAGGGAGGAGGAGGAGGAGGAGGAGGAGGAGGAGGAGGAGGAGGAGGGGGGAGGGGAGGAGGAGGAGGAGGAGGAGAGGTGGAGAGGGGGAGGGGAGGAGGAGGAGGAGGGAGGAGGAGGGGGGAGGAGAGGGGAGAGGGGGGGGAGGAGGAGAGGAGGAGGAGGAGGAGGAGGAGGGGGGGAAGAGGAGGGGGAGGCGGAGGAGGAGGAGGAGGAGGGGGGGAGAAGGAAGAGGAGGGGGAGGCGGAAGAGGAGGCGGAAGAGGAGGCGAAAGAGGAGGAGGCGGAAGAGGAGGCGAAAGAGGAGGAGGAGGAGAGGAGGGGGAGGAGGGAGAGGAGGAGGAAGAGGAGGAAGGAGAGGAAGAGTAGGAGTAGGAATAGGCGTAGGAGTAGGAGGAGGAGGAGGAGGAGGAGAAGGAGGGTTGAGGAGGAGGAGGAGGTCGAGGAGGAGGGGGAGGAGGAGGAGGTCGGGGAGGAGGAGGAGAGGGTCGAGAAGGAGGAGGAGAAGGTCGAGGAGGAGGAGGAGGAGGAGGAGGAGGAGGAGGAGGAGGGGGGGAGAAGGAAGAGGAAGAGGAGGCGGAAGAGGAGGCGAAAGAGGAGGAGGAGGAGAAGGAGGAGGAGGGAGAGGAGGAGGAAGAGGAGGAAGGAGAGGAAGAGGAGGAAGGAGAGGAAGAGTAGGAGTAGGAATAGGCGTAGGAGTAGGAGGAGGAGGAGGAGCAGGAGAAGGAGGGTTGAGGAGGAGGAGGAGGTCGAGGAGGAGGGGGAGGAGGAGGAGGAGAGGGTCGAGAAGGAGGAGGAGAAGGTCGAGGAGGAGGAGGAGGAGGAGGAGGAGGAGGAGGAGGAGGAGGAGGAGGAGGAGGAGGAGGAGGAGGAGGGGGGGGATGATGAGAGAGAGAAGGAGTAGGGGAAGACTGAGGGGGGACTGATAACGAAGCTCCTAGGATGTTGGAAGTGGCAGGCTAGATTGTATTCAGGCTGAAGGGAGACAGCGGCAGACAGGCACAGAATGCCGTGTCATGTTAGCGTCTGTTGGTTGGATCAGTCAGAGCGCGGTGTAGTGCAGGCTATGTAGCATGTAGTCGGAACACGCTGGTTGAAAGGCGGGGAGATGAGGTACGACGCTAGTTAAAGGTGAGGAGGTACACAATGGCAGAGGGGCGACCTACAATGGCAGTCATGGAGCAGAGGAAATGCAGTGGGAGTCGCCAAGTGGAAGGCACACAATGGCAGTCACGAAGTGGAAAAATTACAATAGCAGCGGTGAAAATACAATGACAGTCATGAAGTACATGAAATATAGTGGAAGCCATGAAATGGAGGTCCTACAATGGCTGTCATAAGTTGGAGGAAATGCAATGACAGACATGAACACCAGGAAATATAAAGGCATTGAAGAAGTGGAGGAAATAAATACACTGGCAGTCAAGAAGTGGAGAAAATACAGGGGCAATCATGAAGCGAAAAAAACATAGTGGCAGTAACGGCGACCAGTAAGTCGCATGAAGGCGCTCGGCAATACAGGTGCCAGCGGTCGGCGCCCGCAGGTGATTGCAGGTGGACGTCAGTGAGGCCAGGACTAGCACGGTAGCTTTAAACTGGCTGATTAGGGAACGGTGAGTCAGAAGTGGCAGTTTGGCTGATGAAAGATCCGGGCTGGAAATTGAAGTCACACCATGATATCAGACGTATTATATCGAGCAAGTCTATTGGAGAAATGGGACGGCGTCTTGAATCAAGGAAGAGATATGACTTTAAAATAGGCAAGCGGGCGAAATTTCTCCTCTCGTGAATTTTGGGATAAAAGGGATTTTTCATAGATTGCCCTCTGTAATTTTAGTAAACGACATATGCGTGGTATACCGATCATCATCATGACAAAATAGGGAATACCGAAGAGATAAAACAAAGAGAAATTGTGATGGATAGAAAATTCATGGAGCTGTTGCAGCCATTCTCCCACTTCCCCCTCCGCCATCTCCTTCCGCTCCCCCACTCCCTCCCTTTTTATTCTCGAGCCTTCCCAAACAACGTAAACACACACACTACTCATCTACCTAAAGTCCCTGGTACGCGCACTCTCACTCTCACTCGCTCTTTCTCTCACTTTCATACGCTCGCTTACTCAGTCAATCACGCTCTTGTCTCTCGTCTCTCGTCTCTTTCTCTCTCTCTCTCATATACATACAAACAAACACGCAAACGCTATGACAAAGAGACACACACACACACACACACACAGCCAACCGCCCACAGAGCTGGACGGGCGTAATCACCAACCAATAATCCCATTTGCGGTCCTCCCAAAGCCCAACAGAGAGGCCACCAGAGACCCACCACTCACAGCTGCCAGATGGAAAAAAACGCCCGTCATTAGGGCTCTCGGCGGGACCATCTTCCGCCATTTTATTTAAATGAAACAACGTTGGATGACCTGTTTCGTCGCGGAAGAGGGAGCTGAGGGACGAGGTCAAAATGCCGTCGCGAGAAGAATACACTCGGAGGATGGAAGGAGTAGGGGAGACAGAGGAGAGAAGTAATAAAAAATAAAGAAAGAAAGAAAGAGAGAAAAAAGAAGAAGGAAAAAGAAGAACATTAGGGGAAGAGGAGGACGATGGAAGAAAGGAGACAGTAGAAAGGAGAGAGAAAAAGGAAAACACGGGTTGACAAAAGCGGGAGGAAAAATGAAGAGGAACGGGGTGGAGGGGAGGAGAGAGGGGGAGGAGGGAGAGATGACGGAAGCTGTGAATGAAAGATGAGAAGAAAAGGGGTGGAAGGTGTACATCAGCAAACACAGGAACTAGAGGAAAACTTGGTACGTTTATGTCGATGTAAGGGGAATGGTTGGAGGGAGGGATGGGGGAGGAGGGGAAGCGAGAGACCAGCCCAACAAATAATAAGGGGAAAACACAAAGGGAGAGGCAACAACGGGGCGAAAGGTGAGCTTTGTAAGGCCGCGTGTACAAAGGATGAGGTTAATGAGGGAGTAAAGAGAAAGAGCCGTCGAAGAAGTGATTGCAGAAAAAGAGAGGGATGAAGGGAAGGGCAATGCGGGCAGGAGGGACGGGAGGAATGAAGAAGAGTTAGAAGCGAAGAAGAAAAAAAACAATGAACACGAGTGAATATGTTCGCTCTGGTGAAGACGTTGAAGTACGAAGGGAAGGAGGGAGGGAGGGAGGGAGGGAGAGAGGGGAAGGAGGGGAGGAAAGAAAGAGAGAAACAGTGAGAGAGAACCAGAGAGAGAGAGAGAGAGAGAGAGTGAGAGACAGAAACATAGGAACAGCAAGAGAGAAACTGGGAGAGCGCAGAACAAAGAAAGGGAGAAACAAAGAGAGCGCGAAACAGAGAGAGAAAATAAAGAATGAGGCTACGAGAAAGCGAAAGAGTGGAAGGCACATACATTGCCAGATGGAAAACGAAGTACGGGGATAGGGAGGGGAGACACGCACTCGAAAGAAATGGCTGGGAGGGGAGATCTTAACATGGATGAGAAAGAAAGGGTTAGGGCAGACAGATAAAGAGTGTATAACCATAGATATGTAAGCCAATGTGGGGGAGAGAAGCAATGAAACAGAAGACGAGGGAGGGAGGGAGAAAGAAAGAGAGACAGAGAGAGGAAGGAGAAGAGGGAAGCTGAGGGGGGAAAGACGGAATGAATGGGAGAGAGAAAGAGGGAAGGAGGGAGGGAGGGATGGAGGGATGGAGGGAGGGAGGGAGGGAGGGAGAGAGAGAGTGAGAGAGAGAGAGTGAGAGAGAGTGAGAGAGAGAGAAGGAGAGAGAGAGAGAGAGAGAGAGAGAGAGAGAGAGAGAGAGAGAGAGAGAGAGAGAGAGAGAGAGAGAGAGAGAGAGAGAGAGAGAGAGAGAGAGAGAGAGATTCGTGCATGGAGAGAACAGCCGCCGTACATCACGGTGTTAAAACCCACATACTTAATCCGGGGTACACAGCATCTGCGTGACAGATCGCTTGCACTGTTCACTTACTCTTGCATTTATGACGCTTATGAATCACTCCGTTGACGCACAACAACAGTATGCAACAAAGGGCCGCGCGACTAGTCCATAATTCTTGGTCGCGGCTTCGTTCCCGATGAGTTGGGAGCTGTGTGCAACGTTGCATGGCGATGCTTTAAAAAACATCGCGTATGATAATGCATTGTGGATTATAACATGGACGCTAAACAAGTAACAACCCTGATTGTAACAATTTGCACGATTATAATAGTGAAATAATGATGTACTGGACAGTGTGCATTGATGCAGAACGCGAGCATGGCGTGGCGAAAGATAATGTACATGCGGCAGCAGAGCAGTGTGTAATAGTATCGCGTCGTTACAGTGCACCGTGACAGGAACGCACGTACGATCGCACACGCGAACACAAACACAAATATTGACAAATATACATAATGCCACACATACTAGCAGACATCCCATATTATATATATATATATATATATATATATATATATATATATATATATATATATACATAGGGGAGAGAGAGAGAGAGCGTGCGCGCGAGACACACACACACACACACACACACACACACACACACACACACACACACACACACACACACACACACACACACACACACACACACACACACACACACACACACACACACACACACACACACTATATATAAATATATATATATATATATATATATATATATATATATTTGTATCCATGGCTTTTTGCCAAAGTCAAAATACGAGTCCACAAAATGTCCCTAGCTCTTTAAGGGAGAAAGACGCGATCCGAAAAAAACAGTCTGCAACATACCCATGGCTCTTTATCCAAGCGCCGATCAGAGGCGCCACGGAAGCACGCAAGCAGACAAGCAACCAAGGTACGGCGCGAGAGCAGATTCACCGTCAAATTCCAATTCAAATCTCATTATCTCTCACCTGGAATCTGCCTGGTGGATCATGACAAATTAATTATGAAGCTTGCATTACACGCCAGCATTATGGTGATGGACAGCATTTAACAACACTCCTAGGACGATGGTGATTCTATTATGATTGATGGTGGTGGCACAGAAGAGGATGATGACTATTGGAAAGAAAAATGATGATGATCACGATGACTAATGCCGAGAATAGTGATGATGAAAAGAATGATGATGAGAACTAATGGAAAGAATGGTGGTGGTTGTAGTTGTGGTAATGGTAGGGTAATGGTAGTGACAGCGACGGATAATGAAAATCCGCACAAACAAGAAAAATAACAATACTAAATAGAAAAAAAAAACGCAAAGAAAAAAAACAAAAAAAATCATCACCATATTAATACACATACAAAAAAAGAGGACGGCAACAATCTCACGCGGACCTAAAATACAGTAGTTAATTAGTCACAATGGCTAATTATCCCGGCAGCTTTAATCTCCCGCCCGCCACGGTAATTACTCTCGCGTTGCATCAGGTCGATCACCAAGAATATCCCAGTGAAGTCGTCGGCTCGAGGTGGGCGGAAGTGGGCGATGAGAACGCGATATGGAAGAAGGGGGAGGGGAAGGGGAGGGGAAGGGGAGGGGGAGGGGGAGGAGGAGGGGGAGGGTGAAGAGTAGGGGAGGAGTGTAGGAGGTGGGAAAGAGGGGTGTAGGGGAGGGAGGGGAGGGAGGAGGAGGGATAGGGGGTGAAGAGGGAAGAATGGGAGGGTGGAAGAGAGTAAAAAGGGAAGAATGGGAGGTAGGGGAGGGAGGAGCGGGATAAGGGTGGAGGGAGGAGTGGGAGAAACAGGTGGGGGGAGGGAAGAGTGAGAGATGGGGGAAAAGGGAGATAAGTGTGGGATGAAAGTAGAACAAAGGAGAGGAATGTGGGAGACAGGGAAGAAGAGGGATAGGAAGAAAAATAGAGAGAGGGTGAAAAGATGGAGGAGAGAAGAGAGGGGTGAAAGAAGAAGGAAGGAGGGAAAAAGTGAGAGGGGGCGATAAGAAGAGAATAAACAGAAGAAGAAAAGACAGGGAGTGAAAAGAGGCGTGGGGGAAGTGAATGGAATGAAAAAAAAATGCAACATGGTATTTCAGGATTATTTCAGAATCATTTCACATCTAAAGAAAGAAGTTAAAAAATAGAGTACATCATCATATTGAGAAAGATTGAGAAAAATCAAAATGAAAAAAATATATATATAGCCCAACGGCCGACCCTTCCAGCCGAACTTTCTTAAAAGGCTTCCTCCCCTTCCCAAAGACATCTTCGCGGGGCCCAGGAAAGCAAAATCAATTACGCGGCCTAATCACATACGAATCGAAGCTGTCAATCACCCGTCAAAGGTCACTCACTCCCCTCCCCTACTCATCCCAGCGCCCCTTCCCAACACCCTCTCTTTCCCCTCCCCACCCGCCCTTAAATCAGCGTAATGGACGATGTTAAGATTCCGGAAAGACTGTCAATCGACGTGGCCAAGGAACGGCCAAGTCCCGTCAACCAGCAATGCTTATGGATCTTGGACTCGAAGGAATCGTCGGCGGGATGGCCTGGGAGCCTTTTGAAGGAGTACGATCAAAGATACCCGGGCTTGACAGGGTACGAGCGACAGGGGAGGCGAGGCACAGGGCAGAAGCGGGCAGGAGATAAGAGTGACTGGGAAGGGCAGGAAAGGGCTAGGAAAGGGCTAGGAAAGGCTAGGAAGGGTAGGGAAAGACAGGAAATTAATGGAAAGGACAGGGAAGGACAAGAAA
>NW_028234425.1:27851366-27873866 GCF_977035675.1 Penaeus japonicus | reverse complement strand
ACCCCACCCCATCCTGCGAAAAGGACTTCACACCGCTTCGCCCCCCCCCCTTCCCCCCATCTTCTAGACCCAAACTCCAGGTCAACAACCGCTTTAGAGCTCCACCGTCGCCGCGGTCGGTTACTGTCCTCAACCCGAAACCCTTACTTCATCTTTATAATCTTCGTTCTGAAAATGTCTAACCCACACACCTACTCTTACTCCTACTCCTCCTTACGCTCCTCCAGCATCCCCTTGTTCGTCCAGTGGTCCAGCGTTCCTCCTCCTCCTTCTCCCTCTCCTTCTCCTCCTTTTTCTCATCGAGTCGTTTCCCCTCAGGCCTTCCCTTTCTGATGCGGTTTCCGCAGGTAAGTCGAAACTCTCAGCTGGTGTTACTCCCCCGCTCCTTTATATCTTCTAAATGACGAGATAAAATGGTGTAAGTTTGTTAGTCCTCCCCCCTAAACAAAAAAATAAATTAATTAAAAAATCTATAAGTCATGCCTACCTTTTGAATTCCTCGCAATCCACATCCCTTTAGAGACCATCCCTTAACTTTCCCAATACGAAAAAATGTTCATACTTTGCAAATCTGCCGTTCACCCACCACCTCCTCCGAAAATCTAAAGGAGGCTCATCCAGGATAACGCCCGTAATTCAAACTGCTGGGAACCTTTAAGCGAAATTATAACGAGATCACAAGACCCGTTTCCCTACCTAAATGGACCGCATCCTGACACCCCATCATTAGCAGGCTCATCCAAGGCCTTGCCTCTCCTACGACGCACGGCCGTCAGGACTTTGTCTCATTGATTCTATTCACTCCACAGGTCATCCTATCCGCCCTCCGCCCTTCGGCTAGCCTCGTCCTCCCCTTCGCCGCGCCACCTTGACCAGCGACAGCCTAACCTGACACCCTGACACCTTCCCTTACCCTCCCCCTTTCCCCTGCCCCCACCTCCCCGCCCTCCTTTCCCCTGCCCTCGCCCACTCCCCTTCCTCCTTTTCCCCTCACCCCCTTCCCCTCTTCCATCTTGCTTACCCATTGGATCGACGCACATTCCCCAGGCTCTCGGGCCGCGTCATAGGAGGTGCTCGCGAGGAGGAACAAAGGAGGTGTGAATGATACAAGGACGGGAAGAAGAGGAGGAGGCAGAGGAAGAGGATGAATCGATAAGGAGCAAGAAGCGAAAGGGAGAAGAGGAGAGTGTGAATAAATGAGAATAGATAGGGGGAGCAGATTACAAAGGCTAAACAAGGAAAGTTGGGAAGGGAGGAGAAAAGACATAACATAGACTTGTGGGACTGTGTGTGTGTGTGTGTGTGTGTGTGTGTGTGTGTGTGTGTGTGTGTGTGTGTGTGTGTGTGTGTGTGTGTGTGTGTGAGAGAGAGAGAGAGAGAGAGAGAGAGAGAGAGAGAGAGAGAGAGAGAGAAAGAGGAGGAGAGAGAGAGAGATGAGAGAGGAGAGAGAAGAGAGGAGAGAGAGAGAGAGAGGAGAGAGGAGAGAGAAGAGAGAGAGAGAGAGAGAGGAGAGAGAGAGAGAGAGAGAGAGAGAGAGAGAGAGAGAGAGAGAGAGAGATAGAGATAGAGATAGAGATAGAGATAGAGAGAGAGAGAGAGAGAGAGAGAGAGAGAGAGAGAGAGAGAGAGAGAGAGAGAGAGAGAGAGAGAGAGAGAGAGAGAGGGGGGGGGGGAGGGGGAGGGACTGTTTCCCCCACCCCCTACACGTTATTGCTGGCTGGGATCAAGGCGGACTTAATAAACCAGGTAATAAAGGCAGGCTTCAGGTAAATGGCCCTCAGCCAGGCTACCTTGTATTAGTCTGCGCTACTATACGTTACTTCGCACAAGCCTAACCACGCCTACTTTGCCTTCAACCACGCCTTCATCTCCCTGGCCACACCTACCTACACCTCCTTTTGGACGCGCTCCATTTAACCAGGATCAGAACATGGCCCCAAAATATAAAGCAGAACGTGCAGGCAGCCATAACAGATTTATCCACCTTCATACAGCCGTAAACACAAGGGGGGGGAAATAAAATGAAGCAAAAAGCACGACGCGAGTTTGGCACGCCCTGCATAATCACAATCTCCTCTACCATAACGCCCAGCATTACCTCGGAGTGCCAATTAAACTCTTAGACACATCTGCAGACTCCTCAACACGTACCATGATCACAACACAGCATCTAAAGCTTAGTCACACCAGCCATAACCGCCGGGATGAGATCTACATCCTTGAAACTCGCACTGCTATTACAACACGGCTGCAAAATTGTTTCCGAAATCACGGCCACTGCATTCTGTTGTTGCTTTTGAATTTGCTTTTGATGTTGTTTTATTACATATTATTTGTTTATCTCTTCTTTCGCAAACAAAGGGAGTATTTTTTTCGTGATGAAAACCACTATACAACGTTCACTCTACTAACCGCAACTCTCAAGTCTTCATACAACACACCCGGCACAGCAGCGCAGAGTGTTTACCAACTGACAAGGAGACATGATGGCCACCGACGCCACCTGCCACGATTCGCGACATACTCCCCTGCCATGACTCACGACACACTCCCCTGCCATGGACGGCACTTGCCACAATTTGCGACATACCCCCCTGCCACCACTGTCATCTACCACTACATACGGCACCCTGCCACCGCATACGACATACTCCCTAACCAACGACGCTACCAATGCCACCGACACCACCCCTGCCACCACATTCGACATACTCCCCTGCCGCCACGCGCCAAGACTGGGCGATGCTCCTAAGATATCATAAAAGGGAGATGGCAACGGCGGCGCGCCACGTCAAGGCACAAAGGAGATGGAGCCGGTGGGTGGAAGTACCGAGAAAGATGGCAACGGAGAATGGCAAATGGCAAGGGAGGGGATAATAGGAAGAGACACACGAGGTGAGAAGCAGAAAACCGTGGAAAAAAAAAGAAAAGTGGAGAGAGAAAAAAAGGGCGGCTACTGTGGTCGAAGATACGAGTGTGAGTGAAAGAAACCTGTCACGGGCGGCTGAAAAGCTCAGGGAAGTTCTCCAGGAAAGTGAGTGCGAGGGAGAGTGCCGCCGCCGGTACAATGGGAGTGTCAAAGAAGCTCCTAAAAGCCACGAGGGTTTTCCCATGGATCCGGCGTTGGCTCCGCGTGGGTGGGTGTTAAGGTGGAAGGAATGACGGAGGGAGGAGGGAGAGGGAGGAGGGAGAGGGAGGAGGGGGGAGGGGAGAGACAGCAGATGAAAGGAGTTGGAGAGAAAGCTTCCCTCGCAGGAAGAACAGATATCGACAAGACCCTTTCTTTTATCTTTCGCGCCGGCACACCCATGATCAACTCAGAGAGCCGTTCATTATGACTTGTCCGCTAAATCCTAATAAAAATTTCACTAGTTTCTAGCCGGGATTTTTTTTTTTCTCCGGAAATACTGATGCAGATTGCGGAATGTGGATGGCGGGGCGGGTGCTGTAAACACTGCAATGGTATATGAAGGTAGTACTATAGCGAGAGAGAATTGTGTTGCGCACTGGTGTGGATGATGACAACTGCATATGAAAAAGGATTCTCATTCAAGCGTGGGGGGACTGAAAGGAGAAAAATAGGAGAATGAGGGGAGAGGGAGAAATGACTGTGCCATGAGGAAAATGAAACCGAGTGCCACATCAGCGTGTGCGTGTGTGGGTGGGGTGAAGATAGGGGGCAGGGGATAGGGGTGCCATGCCACATAGAGGTGCGTGACGGGGAAGATTCAAGCTGCACAACAGTAGAGGGACGGACAGTGTCATGTACTGAAGAAAGATTTAATTATGTGAGTGCCAGCAGTGGATGCACGAGGCATACACTGGATTAGTTTATGAAGATATAAACTGTGAGGCCCAACTTTATTTGTGTGCACGGTGTGTGTGTGTGTGTGTGTGTGCACGGTGTGTGTGTGTGTGTGTGTGTGTGTGTGTGTGTGTGTGTGTGTGCGTGTGTGTGTGTGTGTGTGTGTGTGTGTGTGTGTGTGTGTGTGTGTGTGTGTGTGTGTGTGTGTGTGTGTGTGTGTGTGTGTGTGTGTGTGTGTGTGTGTGTGTGTGTGTGTGTGTGTGTGTGTGTGTGTGTGTGTGTGTGTGTGTGTGTGTTTGTGTCCCCGTCTGCGTATGTGCATGTGAGCGCGCGGGTTCTCGTGAGTATGTGTGACTGCGTGTTTATATTCCAGCAAAAAATAAAAAAATAAAAAAAATATACAAATATAAAAATAAATAAATAAAAGCAAAATCGCCAAATAAGCAAATAAATGAATAGAGAGAAAACCCACTTTCCTGACACGCGCGTATTCGCAGTTGTTCAAAAGGTAATAATTGGACATCCCACACAGCAATTATCACTCCGCAAAACAATTTAGAGTTGGCGTTCTTTCAGATGAGATCTCCTCCCCCTCCTTCCCCTCCCCCTCCCCTACCTTTTCCAACACATCCCCTCCATTCCCACCACCCCCAAACCCCACCTCCTCATCTCAGCTTCCACGCCAACCTCCTGTCCACATAATGAGTGAGAAAATATAACCAGCAATACCTCATCAGCAATAACACATGGCCATCAATCACTCGGACACTGGGAAAACGGAAAAGAGGGGGGTAGGGGTAGGGGGTGGAGAAGAGGAAAGGGAAGAGGAGTGGAGCTAGGGAGAGAAAAGGAGGATAAAGAAGAGCAGGGGAGGTCAGGGGAGGTCAGGGGATTAAGGAAAAAAGGGGTAAGGGTAAGGGTAAGGATAAGGGTAAGGGTAAGGATAAGGATAAGAATAAGGGATGGGATCGGATGTGATGGGAAGGGAAGGGAAGGGAAGGGGAGTGAAAGGAAAGGGAAAAAGAAGGGAGAAGGGTGGGGAAAGGAGGGGAAGAAAGGAAAGGGAAGGGAGAGGGAGGAGGACACGTTAGTTAAATTCCTGATTCCCGTCTGCACCATCCTGGTCACGCGGGCCCTCCCTCTAATAGCCTCCCGCGGACAGTCGATTCCAATGAACTGTTCAATCCGCCAGCGATCATCTGCGACCCTCTAAACAACGCACTCCACATTACCCCACACGCAGAATCCACAATATTTCATAATGCTCGCCTGCTATAGCTATAAAAAAACGTTTTCTGATGACTCTGAACAAAGCTCCATACCATCCTTTCCATAATCCAAAAAGACTCTATTTCCCATAATACCAAACACATACCATCCCCATAATCCCTATAATCTCAGCCCGCCCCTCTACCCCCATCAATGAGGCAGAGGGAGGCAGGGGGGGGGGGGCGTCCCGTCCTGCTGAGCTGGCGGAGGAACGGGCAATACAGAAAATGAGAAGAAGGAAGAGAAGTAGGAGGAAAAGGAAGAGGTAAAGCAAGAGGGGATGAGGAAGAAGAGGGGGTAGAGGGGGGAAAGGGGGGGAGGAAGGGACATAGGAGGAGGAGGGAGCAAGGAAGCGAATCAGGAGGGGTGGAGGGGCAGGAGTCGCGCCCCCGACGCCCGCCGCGCTGGGCTCGGCGCTGATCCTCGCCGCCATCCGTCACGCCGGACACAAAACGAGAGCTCAGGCCGCGGACTCGGCCGGACCGGCGTCTTGAATGGCTCGCGGGAGGCGGTAAGAAGCGGAGATTAAAAGGATGTGTATTAACCGTTGGCGATGATGGATGCCGCAAAAACGAAATACTCTAGACTATTTAATGTCTTCATTTACATGAATTCACTATTAAGATTGGAAGCCTCCTTACGCGATTATCATAGTTCTTTCTCAAAGTAAATAGAAGACACGCCCCCTTCCCACGTCATGAATGAGCCGCAAACACACTATCCTACACATGACTCACGACAAGATGACTGTAAAAAGGTTGCACAAATATACATTAACTTTGCACCCGTCTTGACATTCCCGTTGGTTTAACGTTAGATTAACATCTCCCTGTACATATCCGGAATACCTTGATCCAATGCAATACAAACAGATTACAACAGTTCCATTGCACCGAGAATAGCTAAACACAGACGAGGGCAAGACAGGCAAACTGCACCGAACACCTTTGTCACTTCCCATCATGGGTTCCATCATCTCGTTACGATACGCAGCGTGACTGTCAAACACCAGGTTAGCTCAGTAATCAACATCAAACCGGAGAGCGTGTTGCTGGTAACTTGATCTTTGACACACAAAGGCGCTACCCTTCCGTTCCTGACTCCTGCTCTACGTACACATACGTGCACGCCCGCACACGTGTACACTTCGCTCCCCTTTCCCCGTTCACTTTTCCCGTTCCTTAGTGAGGACACGCTCTCCCAGCTCGGCGAGAGTGCCAACCCCAACACAGCGCCTGGGAAATGGCGAGCGGCGGGTACGTTTCCTCGGGAGTGCCACCTCGCGGACACACATCTGCTTGTCTAATGTGGCAGTGTCGTGTGGCAGGCACGTTCCCTGGCAGCGGCAGAAAGCAGATCCGTTCTCAAGGATTGTGGCGGTGCAGACACGTTCGCCCGAAGAGGAACACACAAGACATGCTCCCGACGAGTATCCTAATTATCTTCTAGGTCTCTGCATCGATGTTTTCCCCAAGCCTGTATCAATATCCGGATTCGAGATTTGATTATTAGCTTATGCATACTAATGACTCGAGGTCTTTCAATCTCATTATTAGCATGAATACCCTGGATCACTCTTCATTAGGATGCGGAGCCCAGGACCGAAGACTCCACAAACGTCCACAAACGCATTAATAAGGGAACGTAAATTACAACAAAGGGGCGTGATCTGAAGCTTCGCGAGTGGCTCCCGGCGCTCCCGGGGATAATGAACATGCCCGCAACTTCGTAAATTCATTCATGTGCCGGGAATGAATAAGTAAAGACGGCTAGTGATCAAAACACCATCAAATATGTGTATATCTACAGTGAGGTTGTGAGAGCGCAAGCGAGTATGAGTGAATGAGTGAATGAGGGGGGGGGAGAGAAATAGAGAAAGAGAGAGAGAGAGAGAGAGAGAGAGAGAGAGAGAGAGAGAGAGAGAGAGAGAGAGAGAGAGAGAGAGAGAGAGAGAGAGAGAGAGAGAGAGAGAGGAGAGAGGAGAGAGAGAGAGAGAGAGAGAGAGAGAGGAGAGAGAGAGAGAGAGAGAGAGGAGAGAGGAGAGAGAGAGGAGAGAGAGAGGAGAGAGGAGAGAGAGGGGGGAGAGAGAGAGGAGAGAGAGGAGAGGGGAGAGAGAGAGAGAGAGAGAGAGAGAGAGAGAGAGAGAGAGAGAGAGAGAGAGAGAGAGAGAGAGAGAGAGAGAGAGAGAGAGAGAGAGAGAGAGAGAGAGAGGGGGGGGGGAGGAGAGAGAGGGGGGAGAGAGAGAGAGAGAAATAGAGATAGAAGTAAGTAAGTGTGAGTGTGAGTGAGTGCAAGTGTGAATGTGTGTGTGTGTTTAAACTTCTATATATGACAGATACAAAGACCGACAGACAAACCTCACACATGACCTGCTTCCCCTACAAATCATATCTCTCATTCCGCAGCCCTTTCACGTATCCCTAAACACTGTAAAAACTCCCTCGACCTTCGATCCGCCTACGCCCTGCAGCAAAATGAACGCCCTTTTGTATGTGTCCGTCATTAGCGAACCGAACGCCCCCACTCCCCTCCCCTGCCCATCCCCTTCTCCCCAAGCGAGCCACACTTGAAGACTATTTTTACATCCACCTACACCCACTCCTACTTCTACTCTCCCCTCCTCCACTTCTTATAGACCTCCACACTCTCCCCACTTCAACGGACTAATCTTCCTCTCGCGCCTCCCATCCTCCTCGTCCTCGCTCCTCTATAATGACCTTCGGAGACGGCCTCTTCTAAGGCACTTCCCTCCTTCATCTCTGACTCGCCAAACATGCCTTGCAACACTCCCAAGCCCCGAGGGAGGGAGGGAGGGAAGGAGGGGGTGAGGAGTGGGTGGGGAGGGGCGTAGGGGAGGGAGGGAGGGGGAGGGGGTGGGTGGATAGGGGTGGGTGGGTGAGTGAGTGAGTTAGGAGGGAGGGGGAGGGAGAGAAAAGAATAGAAAAGGAGGAAGGGAGGGAAAAGAGAGAGAGAGCTTGAGAGAAAGAGAGAAAGCATGAGAGAAAGAGAGAAAGCATGAGAGAAAGAGAGAGAGCTGGAGAGAAAGAGAGTGAGCTGGAGAGAAAGAGAGAGCTTGAGAGAGAGTGAGACAGAGCTGGAGGGAGGTAGTAAGCATGTTGTCACTATAAATTTAGCTTACATTAGCGAGCTTGCACCTTACACACGGAAAATCTTGCAGCCCAAAAGTAGACTGCATTTGCGCTGTCCTGTTTGGCTCTACTCTTCTTAATCCCGTCTCTCACAAGTTCACTTTCCAGTGCGACAGTATTAAGCCAATACTTTACTAATACTTGCCTTGCTACGCGCGGAATTTCACGCAATATCCTATTTTCGAAAAAAAAACCATACACTTTACTGCAAATATTTCATATCAACTACGTGAAATTTCTGCAATATGCACAAACATTTCTTCTAAAAATATACATACATACAAATATTGACACGGAAAAGATACACACATTTTATGCCGGCTATCCACCCAACCATCCCGCACTCGCCCACACATATAAAAACAGGCACAAAGACGGGAAAAATCCCCACTATTACGGCTGGCCGAGGCTGCATCACAGCGACACACAATAGGTTATCGCCTCGTAACTCGCTTCAATAATGTATTTTGCTCGTCGAAATTGGTGGTGATAAATGAGGTGTACGCTGGGGGGCAAGCGGGGAGGGGGTGGGGGCAGAGGGGTGGGGGGTCGTTCTCGTCGTTATGAACGTATGTTTTGACGTTTGTGCTACCGTATGTAATGTATCTACTGTACTGATATCAGCTACGATATTTAATGGTCGGGGAATACAATATAGTGTTCGCCATTTTTTACGGCAATATGGTGTCTGAGATAACTTTACCGATAACGTGAGAAGGTCCGAGCCAGAGTGACAATCCAGAAAGAAAAGAATAAGGATGAAGAAAAAAAGGTAAAAAATAAAAGAAAAACCAAGTGAAAGGAGATCAAAAAAAGAAAGACGAGGAGACAGAAACAGGCTTTACAAGCGGGTAAATGTGGGAAATTGTCAGGTGTCCTCGGAAGTGAAGTATGGGTGCAGTAGTGCAGGTAGTGGCACTCTTTACCGCACGAGGGTGGGTGGTGGCACTCTTGTTTGCGGTGGGAAAGATGACCAGGAGTGAAAGCGTTGGCGCAAGTGGATTGACGACGAGTTGAAGAAAGAGCAATGGAGGACAAGATTGGAGATGCAGAAGCGGTTGAAAAGACAATTGATGATAATGTTGATTTTTTGTTTTGCTTTGGCTTCGTGGATTTATTTTTCTAGGTTATTATGAAATAAACAAAAATATCTCCCAAGTTCAAATCGAGACTATTTTTGTGTGAGGCTTTCTGGTGTCGCTGTGGATGAGCTTAGACTACATTTGACGAATACTTATTGCAGAGGGGTGTTGGGAGGGGGAAAGGTGAAGTAGGAAGGAGAGGGAAGGGGGTGGTTGCAGAGGTTCAGAACCAGAAGTGGATATAGTTCAAGAAGAAAATAGTAGTTAGGGAAAGTATAGGAGGAACCAAGGAGGGGATGTAGCGCTAGAAACGGGAAAGAGTTCTTTAGAAGAGATGGCGGCGAGGAGAGAAGAAAAGAGGAAGAGGGTGGCGATTAAAGGGTGACGGGAGGAGGACAAGGGTGAAGCAGAAGCGATTTTGGAAGGAGGAAAACGAGGAGGAGGCGGGGAAGGATGAGGAAGGAAGGGAGGGGTGGAGGAAGAGGAGGAGGAGGAGGAGGGGAAGAAGGGGAATAATAATAAGAAAAAGAGGAAGAAGAAGAAGAAGAAGACAAGAAGGAGGACGAGGAGAAGGCGCGTGGAAAGGGGTAAGAGCGTCGCGGGCGTGACATAAGGGACACGTTACTATAGATTGGATGGATGCCTGGATTGTGAAGCAGCATGGAGGTCGCAGCTGCAAGGACACACTGCAAGTATTGGATGCATGCAATGCCCGTAGCTCAGAGTATAGACCACACCTGCAATAACCCGACAGGAAAACCCTATAACACTCAATCAAGGCTGGCGTGAAGGGGGAGCCTCCAGATGGATCAACCAGATAGAATAACCAGAGGGGAAAAAAGGTAAACTGATTGACAA
The DNA here is from genome assembly GCF_977035675.1 of Penaeus japonicus. Classification (NCBI taxonomy): domain Eukaryota; kingdom Metazoa; phylum Arthropoda; class Malacostraca; order Decapoda; family Penaeidae; genus Penaeus; species Penaeus japonicus. The sequence goes on along the minus strand of NW_028234425.1, from coordinate 27,863,703 downwards.
AGGCGACGCCTGCCTCGCCGACGCGCCCCTCGCCTCAGGATTCCGCGGCTGCCATTCGCATCCTCTTCCCCCGAGGCACGACGCGACCTGCTCGAGGATTTCGTCTGCGGCGCTGGCTGGCCCGTGCAGGAGACGCCGCGTAGAATTACGATTGGGGGAGAGCGAGATTATACGACATTAAACGGGGAATATGAATGTGTGTGTGTGTGTGTGTGTGTGTGTGTGTGTGTGTGTGTGTGTGTGTGTGTGTGTGTGTGTGTGTGTGTGTGTGTGTGTGTGTGTGTGTGTGTGTGTGTGTGTAAGAGTGAGAGAGTAAGAATGAGAGAGAGAGTGTAAACGTGCGAGTGTGAGTATATATGTGTGCATACATACTTCCTGAATACAGAATTGGATACATATGCAGAGACACACGGAGATACAGAAACGTAATCTTGTGCTTTATTGTTTTTACTACATCGAATAGCATATAAATAAATGAATAGTACTGCTTGCGAAAATTTGCATTTCTGACAGCTCTGCATTTTGTGATAGTTTCAGCGAGGGCAAAATTGCTGATTTAAATAACAATTTAAATAACTATACGTCACTTGATTTATGATACCATATGCATGTCAGTGTGTTTGTGTGTCAGCGTTAAAGTTTGTGTTAGCGTTTTTGATCATGTGACACTTATAGGCCATTTAAATGATAAAACATGGCACAATGCAGTTTGAAAAATACACCATATAGCTGAACAATATACAAGATAACATTAGGAGAAAGTAAAAAGAGGGTCATTTAAAATATCCACAAAGCCGAATACAACACAGCTTGAACAATACTACAGTGCAAAATACACTGGCAAGTGAACACTAGGCTGAGAGAACAGCAAAGAGGACCAGTTAAACAATACAACCAAAACAGCTTGAACAATACAAAAATACGCAAGCAGGCGAAAACTACACTGGGATAACGACGAATAGAGCCAGATAAACACCACAACACACCACGACAAAGCTTGAACAATACAACAATACACCACACACCGCCGGCTGAACAATACAACACAGCAGAGCAGACTACTCCCCTTCCCCCCCTTCCCCCACCTGAGCGACAACACGAGGCTACGTTGAACGACTGGCACATTGTTTGAGGTCTCCTTTGGGCGAGTGAAAAAATATTGGAAAGATTTCACGCAGAAACCTTAGACCGGTGATTTACGGGCACCCCCCCCCCTTCTCCCCTTCTCCTCCCCTTCCTCCTCCACCTCTCCTTCCCCCTCCAAGACATCCGAGACTTTCTTCTCTCTTCTTTCTTTTTGTATCTGTGGGGGAATGGGGAATGGGAAGGGGAAAGGACAGGAAGAAGTGGAAAGGGAAAGGAGCAGGGAGAAGAGGGGAGGGGAAGGGGAAGGAGAAGGGGGAGATGAGGAGGGGGGAAGGGAGAAGGGGGAATGAAGTAGAGGGAAGTGAGAAGTGGGAAGGGGGAAGAAAGTGAGGCCTAATACCTGACAGAAAAGTGACAAAAGGAAACAGAGAAGCCAACGAGATTTGATTAACTGAACTCAAGTAGGCTGATTGTTTTTCTCTCTCGCTTTTGCCTAAGTGACTCCGAGCTTGTCAAAGCTTTGCAACTTTGTTGTTTTCTCTTATTTCTATGCCTCTTTCTCCTTTTCATTTACATATACATGTATGCGAACCTACACATACACACAGGTACACACTGTTGCATACACAGCATAAAATGGAAGCAAATATGTATTGGCAGGAATAAAATATTTTAATACTGAAAACCACTCTTACATGTTTAACAATACAAATAAAGTGTACAAATTAAGGTCTGACACAAAGGCACAAATGTTACAGCGCCAATATGACGGACAGGGAATGCAGCCAGTTACATGCTATTACCATTTCCACACTTGGTAAAATAAACCCACTGCTGTATCAACACAATTTATATTTTTGTTTTACAAACAGCGAAATGTTCCGGATCAGTTCAAAATAAACCCGGGGCCCATACGCCAAAGAGTGCATTTCCATGATCTCTATGAGGATCACACAAGTGAACACGAGTAAACACAAGTGGGCGCAGGTCACCACTCTCTTTTCTTCTTCATTAAAAGCGGCACTGCGTAAATCTATGAGGAGCCGACAATGCCCGGGAACAAAGAAGCTAATGAAAATTAACATCGTTTAACACAGAAATGCACCATTTCTTTATTGACTCGTAGGTGACGGTCTTGTTCGATTCCCAAGACGGAGTGAAGATAACACTCACGAACTACTGACCACTTCGCAGTAATGCGTCCGTGTAGCCCTGCCAAGCGACTTCGGACACATTATCCAGGTTGACCCAGGTTGACCTTAGTGTTGCTATTTTAAAGCGGACGCACCGCCATGATCTTACCCGCTGTCTCGGCCATCTCTCTCCCTCCCCTCGGCTGCAACACCCAACGCCGCGCCAAGGGCCCCTTTCCTATCCTTCACTATCCGGTCTCTTCCTTGCCCCCTCCCCCTGCTCTAACGTTCACTCTCTTCTCTTCTTCATTGCCCTTCTCCTCTCTCTCTCTCTCTCTCTCTCTCTCTCTCTCTCTCTCTCTCTCTCTCTCTCTCTCTCTCTCTCTCTCTCTCTCTCTCTCTCTCTCCGTGCATCCCCTTCTTCATCTCCCTTCTTTTCTTCTTTCCCTCCTCCTTTCCTCCCTCCCTCCCTTCCTTCCATCCTTCCTTCTTCCCTCCCTTCCTTACATCCCACCCTGCCTACTCCCTCCATCCCTCCTCCTTCCGTCCTTCCCACCCTCCCTCCTTCCTCCGCGGTGCAAACACATCAGCAACGCCTTAAGAAGATCTCGCGGCGGGGCACTTGGGGCGCGTTCCTCCCGCTCTCTTACGACCCTCCGGTTAAATATTCCGCCTCGAGGAGCCGTTACCTCGCGAGAGAAGTGCCGCGACCTCCCCGGCTCTCGCAGGCGGCAACGGAAAACAACGAGCGACGCCCGTTGTCGGTGTCCATAACCCCCCCGCGCACGCCGATAGCATCGAGTCCCAGCTCTCGCGCCCCGTGCAATCGGCCTCTTTGATCTCTCGTGCTCTCAAAGAACAGCCTCCCCTCCGCCCCTGCTGTCCGGCCTCCACCTCCTCGCTTCACTGCTCTCCTGCTTGCTCTGCTTGCCCTGCCGCCCCGCTTGTCCATTTGCCTGCTGCTCTTTGCCGGTCCATTCGAATTGTCTACCTGTCCCCTTTTCGGTCTGTTTAGGCCTGCAGTAAATCTCTTCGCTGCATTCAATTCATCTATTGCATTCCACGTGTTTTTCTAACTAATATTCACGATGTTTACAGCAAAAGATATATTATAGCTCAAACAAAAAACAAAACAAAATCCGTATATATTTAGCTTACAAGAGAAAACGATGAAGCTGATGGGTCTAGCGACGCGACACGAACGAGCATCCCGCTTTGTTTTGCTGATGTTCCTTTTATTTCCTTGTCTGTTTGCAATGCACCTACATGACATGAGACACATACAGGTATATTCAAACAAAAAACGCGAATAATAACCATAAACACAGACAAAAAAATATCTACATAAACACGCATGCACATGCACACAAAAAATCACTTTGAAAACTTCAGCACACACACTAAAAGTGAACATCATACCTAGGCACAAACACACACACTTGCAACAAACTCAAACACTCCCAAAAAAATGAAACCAAGAGTAAGTACCACCATGCAGAGACATTACAGTTTCACGAGACAACTGTGGAGCTCAAAGGAGGAAGAGAGAGAGAAAGAGAGAGATGAGAAAGAAAGAGAGGAAGAAGAAAAGTAAGAAGAGCAGGTAAGCGAATGAAATGGAGGATGGAGGAAGGAAGGCATAAGAAGGAGAAAGAATAGTTGTGTTTCGACGATATCATGTGTAAAAGGTCGAGATCGGAGATTCTAATCGGACAATATACACAGGCAAGGAGGCAGGGGAAGAAAGAGAGGGTGCGGGGGAGAGGGTGCGGGGGCGAGGGAGGAGGGAACAGGTGTGGAGGGAAAGCAGGATGGAAGAAAACAGAGGAGGGAGAAAGGACAGAGAGTGAGGGAGAGGGGAAAGGGAGATGGGAGAAGGAGAGGGAGAAGGGGGACGGAGAGGGGGAAAGGAAGAGGGAGAAGGGGGACGGAAAGGGTGAAAGGAAGAGGGAGAGGGGTCGGAGAGGAGGCAAGGAGGAGGGAGATGGGGAGGGAGTGGTGGAAAAAGAGAAAGAAAGAGAGAGAGAGAGAGAGAGAGAGAGAGAGAGAGAGAGAGAGAGAGAGAGAGAGAGAGAGAGAGAGAGAGAGAGAGAGAGAGAGAGAGAAAGTGGAAAAAGAGATTGAAAAAAGAGAAAGAGAGAGAAAAAGATACCCAGAAAGAGATTAAGGGAGATATTAACCCATTGCGTACGGGTGTCATGACATACATGACGTAGGAGCTTTGGCCTGACGACGGGCGTCATGACGTACACGACGTTCGGGGATTTTGGATCACTGTGCTATTTTATTTTGCTATGAAAAAGGAATGAGTGATGATGGCTACTGCAGTCCTAATTACTATAATTACCGTAATATCGTGCAAGCTTAACGTCCAAAACCTAGATGGCACCACTTTTTTCTAGCACCAGCAGGTGAGAGAGCCTTGAATGGCACCCATCCACGGTCTCTAGCATGCACTGTCTCTATAGAGCGATAGCACACACTAAGTTGATGAACCCTTGCTCTAAAGTACCGCCGATGAAGGAGGTGCAGGCAGAACGAGAAGAGGAAGGTGACTCAATCCATACCCAGTATCTAAAATGTGCTCCTGTGCCAATATGGATGTCTTTCACTGTGGCACTCACAGTCACAAGCACAGGTTTCATTCCTCTTCCCTACCTCTTCTTGTTATCTTTATTGTAGGTGGTTATATGTTTCGTATTCGCTCATGACAGCACAAAAATACGAAAAAATAAAGTTGCCTTTTGTCCTCCCATAAAACAGCAATACTTCTATCACATTGAGTATAAAGAAAATAATGAGCTAATATGGATAACATACTACAATTTTAGTCAACTGCAGCACTGATAGAGCCTGTCATACGGCACATATAAGTCTCTAAACTCAATAAAACACACAAAAAAATAAAACACAAAAATCGTTCTAGTTTTACAATGAATGACTGAAAGAGATTTGGATGCTTCAAATTATATTGCTTCAAGTGGTCTCTCTCTAAAATAAAACCTATCCTGGAGGCTGGGCAAGCAAATTTATCTCCGTCTGCAATGGGTTAAGAGAGAAAGCGAAGGGGGGGGGGGGACTTAAAAGCAGAAAAAAGAACTCCTGAGGCTGGGGAAGCAACATGGATCAGATGAGTGACTTGAGACGGAGGATGCGAACTGAAAGGCAAGAAGTTCGAGGAGGATCGGGAAAAAAGGAGAAGGCTAATACGAAGCCGAAGGATAATAATCTGGGGAAGAGGAGGGAGGGAGGGAGAGAGATAAGGGGTAAAATAGGGAGAAAAGAGCCAGAAAAGAGAATGAAGAAGAGGGATGAAGGAGAAGAGGACGAAAGGCAAAAGGAGAGAGGGAGAGCTACAGAGAGGCACACCGACGGGCTCACGGGGGGCGTCAAAATATTGACTTTGGAAACGGTGGCTCTTGATGGAAAAAAAAGGTAATTGGATTTGTAGCTTTGAAGAATGTGAAAGAAGGTGAGGGAGGAGGGAAATAATGGGGGGGGGGGTCCAAAGAATAGACATAGGGGAGGGGTTGAAGGAAGGGTTGGGCTATGTGTACACACGGCTCATGTCATCGTCCCAGAAATGATCAAAACTTCACCCTAAAATCATACATCAAGACACCCAAGCGTTCAATTCGCAGGGGGTAATGAACTAGCTCTCCGCCCTAAGCTCCAGCACACACACACACACAAACACACACACACACACACACACACACACACGCGCGCACACACGCACATACACACACTCACTCACACACACACACACACACGCACATACACACACTCACGCACACACACACACACACGCACACAAGCATGCACAAACACACTCACACGGATCCATTAGGCACCAATCTAACATCAATCAATAGTCGGCCGCCTCGTTCAACAACCCCCAATGAGCACAGACCTCTGACCCTATCAATCATACAAGCAACAGGACCTCCCCGCCATTAATTCCCGACCGCACCAAGGGCAAATACGCCAACGACCCGCACATGTCACCTCGCACGTCACCCTAGTACGTCAGCCCCGCACGTCAGTTTCGCGCGTCAGTTTTGCATGTCAGCCGCGCACGTCACTGCCGCCCGCCCGCCCGCCCGCCCGCCCGCCACTCGCGAACGGTACGTAACCTTGACTCGACATGACTCGACATGACTCGACGCTCCCCCGCCTGATGCAGGTCGATTCGCCTTCGTAATTTCGGTGTCGAATTGTCGTGAAGAATTTAGAATTACTCCTACACAATTATCGTCAATATCATCCATTTTATATAACCGTGCTGTGTTGGTGCTACGCTATGCTGTTGTGTATTGCTTCATAACAGAGTCGTCAACATTATTCTCTTTATGTTACTATGTTGTGTTACTTTTACATTAAGCTGTTATGTTGCTACATACTAAATCCTTCTTCCTCTTCCTCGCCATGAACTCTCCTTCCTCTTCCTCTTCCTCTTCTTCTTCCTCTTCCTCTTCCTCTTCTTCTTCTTCTTCTTCTTCTTCTTCTTCTTCTTCTTCTTCTTCTTCTTCTTCTTCTTCTTCTTCTTCTTCTTCTTCTTCTTCTTCCTCTTCCTCTTCTTCTTCTTCTTCTTCTTCTTCTTCTTCTTCTTCTTCTTCTTCTTCTTCTTCCTTCCTCATCTACTCGAGGATAGCCCATAAAGCTCCTATCGCATCCTTTCGCTTCAACTTCATCGCCGCAGCATATCCTGCCACCAGAGCGTCGCATTCTTCAAGGATTTCTTAGAGATTTCTTGATCCACCTTCTGAGAGCCCCCTCCGCGGGGCCCCACCCCCTCCTACCGGCCCTACTTGTAACCCCCTCATCCCGTCGACCAGCCCCCGTTCACCAACTCATCTCCCCCTCCCCCCTCTCCCCTCGCCAGCGCCCGGGGGAAATTTCTACTTCACTTTCACTCCATTCCTCATCCCCACCCCCTCCCTGACCCCCCTATCCCGGCCTCCTAGAAAAATCGATCTTATAAAAAAAACACTTTAATATGGGTCATCGAGGTATATTGTAATGAGAGAAATAACAATGGATGGTGTTGAAAGGGGTGATTCCAAAACTAAGCTCAAAGAAGGAGCTAAAAAAGAAAATAATAATAATAATAACTATAATAAAAAAAATAAGGTGCATCAGGAAATTAAATACCTCCTCACATATCTAAATAGCAGTCCTACCCACAATTCTCTAACAAACACCCCTAAACAACTCTTCTCCCATCACATCCCCTTCATGTTAAAACTTTCCCCTCTGTCTTTGTCCCTCACCTCTTTCTTCTCCCCTACGAGCATTTTCCAACTGCCCTCTTGCCCTATTTCCCCGCTCTCTCCCCCCCCCCCCCCCTCTCTCTCTCTCTCTCTCTCTCTCTCTCTCTCTCTCTCTCTCTCTCTCTCTCTCTCTCTCTCTCTCTCTCTCTCTCTCTCTCTCACTCTCCCCCTCCCCACCCGCGCTTCATTTTCCTCCTTCTCCCCTCCTTGTCCAACGCTCTATCAACTTAGCGTGGTATAACGGCGCGGACAAACAGAGGGCGCAGGTTGTTATTATGTTTACACGCGTATCCTCAGGCCACATATCAAAGAACGCCAGAAAATCGACGACTCCCATGATACAAACACACGATCCCTGGTCTCCAAAGCTCACAGGGGAGGAGGAGAGAGGAAGGGGGGAAGGGGAGGAGGAGAGAGGAGGAAGAAGGTAGGGGAAATAGGAGGAAGGGGGGAAGGAGGAATGAGGGAGGGAGGAGGAGGGGAAAGGGAGGAAGGAGGAATGGGATGAAAGGGGTAGGGAGGAAGAAGGAATGGGAGGAAAGGGGCACTGGATGAAGGGGGATGGGAAGAAGGGGGTAGGGAAGAAGGGGGAAAGGAATGAAAGGGGTAGGGATGAAGGGGGAAAGAGATGAAGGGGGAAGGGAGGAGGGGGACAGAGAAAGAGGAAGAAAAGCGGGGTACAGGCTGAAAGAGTTAGCGAAGGAGGGGGAGAAAAAGGAAATGAAGGTAGTGGAGGAGAACAAAAAGGAAAAGAGGAAGCAAGAGAGGCAAGAAAATATGAAAAGGGAGAAAGCATATGACGAAGACACTATCAACATGGATATATACAAATAATCAAGAACGAATAAAAGAGAGCCTATGAAATTACAACATTCATCCTTAGATTGAATTCCAAACTGCTTATGCATGCAAGTACACAAATGCACTCAAACGCACATGGAAACACACATGATCCTGGGCATACACTCAAACATAAATACATACAAATAAACACACACATATATGTATATAGAGAAATTCTGAAAAAAAATACATATAAATATAACCAAGTCATCCCACGCACGGCAAACACCTTTTCTTGTGAATACACGGTTCGCACTGACACTACACGTGCACAGGCGGAGGCGGTAACGCGCAGCACAAGCACAGTGCGTGACAGGACGTGCACACCAGAGAGCCGAGGGAAAGAGCAAGGTGGGGGGCCCGCGGTGTACAAAAATAAGGGGAGAGGCAAATCCAATGATCGGGGAGACAGTGACAGAGTGAGCGGGGTAGGAGGAAGAAGGGAGAGAGAGAGAGCGAGAGATAGAAAGAGAGGGAATGAGGAGAGGGGCGGATAAAGTTAGATAGATGGATGAATGGATGGACATGGGAGAGGGGGAGAGAGGAAGAAAAGTAAGAGAGAATGAAGAGTGCTGGGAGAATGCAGAAGAGAGAAAGGTAAGAGAGAGTGAAGGGGAAGGGGGGACGAGGGAAGGATGAAGGAAAAGAAAGAGAGAGAGAGAAAGTGAGAGAGAGAGAGAGAAAGAGAGAGAAAGAGAGAGAGAGAGAGAGAGAGAGAGAGAGAGAGAGAGAGAGAGAGAGAGAGAGAGAGAGAGAGAGAGAGAGAGAGAGAGAGAGAGAGAGAGAGAGAGAGAGAGAGAGAGAGAGAGAGAGAGAGAGAGATTGCTGAGACGGAGGGTTGGCAGCAGCATCTGCACGCGTCCGATTCCCTCGAAAGCAGACATCATCTAACAATCCTCGTCCCGACGCTCCCCGACCAAGTACGAATAAAACCCTTGCATCTACAGACAAACGCGAGTAATTTTTGCTGAGAGCGGAGTAGCGGCCAGATATTTGCCATGAACAAACACTTTAATGCGGTGACAACTGAATGAACTTTATTCCCTTTGCAGGCTTTCAGACATGGGCAATGAGGCAAAGCGAGGCTCAATGAATTATTTAGTTCACCAGAAGCTAATCCACCAACCTACCACCTTCCTACACTCCTCCTGGGGAGCTTGTTCGCTCGCCTCCATTCTGCCAGGGGTGCCTTCCGTCCTCTTGGCCTGCCTGGGAGACTGCCCTCCCGAGCCTGTTCACGCGCGCACGCTTGCTCCTGCAGAATCTCCTGTCCGCTGGATCTGGGTGGGCGGCGTGGCTCTGGCTGTGTGGAATCAATCAACGTGCAAGGTTTTCCCTGCCTCAATCTGTCTACTACATCTATACCAAGCTAGTAAATGAAAAATATCAAATCTAAGCTTGTGAAAGAGGTTTTCATTCGCACCGCCTTCACCCCCCCACCCTCACCCCCAACAATACATCCACACAGAAAAACCAGACTGTTCTGGCCAGCCCGAACCTCGAAAACCTACGCAAATGAATGAAAGAAGAGACGGGGTTTACGCGAGGCTCGGAGGCAAAACAATCATACTTTATGACATCGACTTTATCACCCATTGCAAAAGCCATTTGGCATTACCGGGAATTTTCCCGCCATCCGCGTAAAACCCTAGTAGGTTATCCATTATCCATTCGACAGAGCATGATCCAGATGTACAACTGAACGAATATATAACATTTAACATTCGTATACGAGAGTTCATGACGTCGGTGAGTCCATCCACATCAATGACTTCACACTTTTCCGATGCAACAACAAAGAGCTAAGAACAAAGGCAGTTACATGAAAGGCAACGATACATAATGCCCATCAAAAAGCGGCATTACAAAGCAGCCGGAGTAAAACAACAATAACACAAAAAAAACTTCAAAATGACGAGAGTATCAGGAACGTCCGGAGCAAATCGCACGGACGGCAACAGAGGCAGCACACAGCGGCTGCAACGGCACAAACAAAAGCAGCAGCGGGAAGCACGGTTATCCCAGCAGAATTATAACTAGGACCGCGTTTAATTACCCTAGCCATGCTTTCCATTGCGATGTGCGGGAAGGGGACTTTTGTTGTTGTTAGTTTTAGATTTTTTCCAGCCAACTTCAGGATATGCAAAACGCCCATCCACGCACGCGCGCTCCTCGTGTTCCCCGGCCGAACGAACGGTCTTTTCAACGACATCTGCCAAAACCGACACAAAAATGTTTCTGGGAGTGTTCCGTTATGAGTCCTACGAAATGCATCCGAAGTCAAACCCAGGAACCCGGACAACAGGCGCCGCAGGGGAGCAAGTGCCGCAGTGGGAGCAGGTGCACGTCAGAAAACAAGTGACGTAGGGGAACAAATGCCAAGTGATAACAGGTCCACAGGGCAACCGGGTGTCAAGGGGAAACAGGTGCCATGAGGGAACATGTGCCGCAGGGGAAGTAGCGGCTAGGCATAGTCGAGCGGGTGGCGGGCGAGGGCAGCGGGACGTGAGGCGTGAGGCAGCTGCTAAGTTTGCGCAACTTTTAATTGGACACTTTGTTAAGCCGTCACTGTCTGTGCTTCACTACCACGGAGGATATTCAGCTAGTTGCCGCACGCCAAGGAATGATGACTCGGGGAAATGAGACGTTAATAATATGCAGCGCTCCTCCTCGCCCTCGGTCGCTCACTCTCTCGTTCACTTTATTTCACCATCCATAATATTTCTCTCTCATTCTCCATGGCAGTTTTTTTTAGAAAGGTATAAATGGAAGGAAAGCGAAGATAGACCATACAAAATGCGATTGGCAGCTCCAAAGCGATAAAGGGGAAGAAGAAAACCCCTCTTGTGCCAGCTACGTGAGGGCGAGCGAGAGAGAGAGAGGGAGGGAGAAAAGTCAAGACGAGAGAGAAAGAGGCAGTAGGAGAATACAAAGATATGGAAGAAAGAAGAGGAGGGAAATGAAATAAGGGTGAAACAACGAATGCACAATAGGAGCAATCGAGAGACAGGCGGGAGAGATGACGGCCGAGAAACCAAGAGGAGAGACGCGGCATTGGTCACCCAAGCAAACTATCGCGTGGAGTTTGTCTCGGGGTGTCGTGACGCAACACCATTACTCCTTCCCTCACTCACCCTGCCCCCTCCCCCAACCCCCTCCCGCTCCCCTGTGGCGGCTGAGTCCATTACCACGACACTCCCTCGCTCGTTCACTCGTTCTCCGCCTCGTTCCGACTCGGTGTCGTTTAATCTGCGAATGTCCTATAGCCTTTATCATGTCGCAGTTCGCCTTAAGGCTCTTCATTACAGTTTTTCTTCCGGGGATGACGTGTTTCGTTCGGCCTCTTTTATATAGATTTGTCATACGCATTATTTCGCCGGAAAAAAAAAAGAAAGAAAAAAAAACACAAGAGCATAAATATATAATGTAAAAAAATGTATTGAAAAAAATATCTTCCCATCTTTCCATTCTGCAGACAGACGTTTCACCGTATTCGCATCGACAGCTACACAATAAAAATATAAATGCCATTCGCAGTCACTCCCAACTTTCTTATCACCAAATAGCACATGCCACTCGATATTTATTGTCAATGGTTCCACGTCAACGTTATGCAAGTCCCGTCGCCTGTGACTGCAGGAGAATTATATGCAAAGAAAGTAATTTTCAAAATCTATGCGATCAAGAGCATATGTTGTCCCCTCGCGGATTCCACCTCGTACCTTCGGGTATACCTGACCTTTCATAAGGTCACACGGTACTCAGATTGGCAGAGAAAGGTTTTCGGAGAATAAGGGCGAAGGGGGAACCGCCTCAAAAACAAACATAGCAATGGGAGTGTGTGTAAAAGATCTGCTGGCCCTTATATCCATGTAATCATCGACACATTTTTGCACTCATCGAATTCTCAGACTATGATAAAATATTAGTGAAACACGCAGCGGCACGTATAATTTACATTATCACACTCGTTGCAATTATCAACGTGTCTCGGGAGAATGT